>NC_142067.1:126358719-126626219 GCF_059756535.1 Pantherophis guttatus
AGCTTGGGGTGCCATTGAAGATGATATTTTTTCCAAGGCATGGTTTATGGGCGAGTCTCATTTGGCATCGTACTTCTCGGAGAAATGACATTGTAAATACTGTGCCCCAGATCTCTTGAGAAATACTCACAACAACCGAAGGGACAAGTGATTTTTCAATCCAAAAATGAATCACCGCTAAATAGACCACAACTGTGGAAGGTTTCAAAAGTTATGCATGTGCCTTCGACAAAGTTCAGGCAAAGTTGCTTCACAAAACTGCAGAAGAAGAATTTTAAAACGAAAGACCTAATTTGGAACAACCTGGTGATGACTGCCTGAATTCGTCTGTGTAGTTCGGCTGCAAGATTTCAGAAGTCGGTCACTGTAGCTTGAATTCTGTGGAGATTCTCAGTCATCCAGTTGTTATGAACGGATTTCCTGTTCTGCCCCAGAATCGGACCCCAAAGAATGCAGCGCACACAAAATCTATACAAAGCTTATTTTATTCAAATAACTTAGTCTTTATCAACCAAAGGCTGTTAATAAACTGTCTTAACAGCCTACAAGAATCCTAAGATAAGGTAATCACAATCTGCCAACAAGGGTTGGCAGAAAGCCCAGAAGCAATTTTGCAGAGAATCCAGACGCGAAGGAGAGTGAACTAAAGTTGTTCCCTACAGCTTGCTGCAATCGGCGTTCCTCCTTAAATAGGCTAAGGGAGTGGCCAATTATCCCCAAGCCTTACTCTCGAGGAGACCTCCTCCTGAGGAGCCACTCCTGCCTTTTGGCAGCTCTGCGTGCCCATGCATCGAGAAGAGGCTCCTCCTCTTCTTCCTCTTCACTTAAGGGAGCTTCTGGAGGTTCTGAAGGCCCTGGCTGAATCCCCGCCTCTGGAACCACATCTTCTCCAGCCTCCTCATTGTCTGACTCAAGTGCCAGCTGCACAGGCTGCTGGCGCAGCACCATACCAGCCTCCTTTTTGTCTGAATCAGATACAATCTGCACAGGCCGCTGACGGGCCACAACATTTCCCAAAAAAAGATTGCAGACTACAGGAACCATTTGCACTTCAGTTTGAGATGCAGACAACACGGATTCATCCTCAATGGTCTGTCCCTGTCTTCAGTGGTGAAGGACACAGGGCAAAGAGCATCCTGAAGCCAAGAAGGCTCCACACCCATTTGCACTACTCAAGTGACCCCAAGGACACAGACAAACCTCCAAGTGGCCTCAATGACTCTCTAAAAGGATGCAAAGGACCAGCTGTCTGCAAGGAATCTAAATCCTTACGTTCCCTACCATCCAGTCAGAGCTGAAGAAGCTTCTTGGATGAGAAGAGAAATTTCTTCAAAGAAAAAAACAAAAACCAAGAAACTCCAGTTGCCTCCTGAAAAAGCACCTTTGGAATTGCTGTTGCTTATTTTTTGGGGACCCAAATTCACCAAGCTGGGTTTGGCAGTTAAGGCAGGACTTTGGTTGCCACAATGTAAAAAAAAAAAGTTGAGATTCTAGAAAGAGTGCAGAGAAGAGCAACAAAGAGGATTAGGGGACTGGAGGCTAAAACATATGAAGAACAGTTCAAATGGGCATGGCTAGTTTAATGAAAAGAAGGACTAGGGGTGACATGATAGAAAGTGTTCCAATATCTCAGGGGCTGCCACAAAGAAGAGGGAGTCAAGCTATTCTCCAAAGCACCTGAAGGTAGGATGAGAAGCAATGGGTGGAAACTAATCAAGGAGAGAAGCAACCTAGAACTAAGGAGAAATTTCCTGACATTGAGGACAACTAACCATTGGAACAACTTGCTTTCAGAAGTTGTGAATGCTCCAACACTGGAAGTTTTTAAGAAGAGATTGGACAACCCTTTGTCTGAAATGGTATAGGATTTCCTGCGTAAGCAGGGGGTTGGACTAGAAGACCTCCAAGGTCCCTTCCAACTCTGTTATTCTGTTCTATTCAGACGCATGATGTCCCATTTTCTAGCTTTACTCCTTAACCACAGCTTGTTGAATGTATTTTAACAGAGGTCAAAAGAAGCAGTGTCACTCATTGTAGCTTGAGAGTGACCAGTCGTTGTTAGAGTTTGCAGAAATTCATTTATATAAGGATATATAAGGATTCATTTATATAAGAAACTTCTTTATATACAATATCATACAGCAGAAACTAGAATCAGAACTCAGAATCCAGAAGTGCAGAATTAATAGTCACAGAAACTATAGAATCACAGAAGAATCACATATAGACATAGATATAGATATAGATATAGATAGATAGATATAGATATAGATAGATATAGATATAGATATAGATATAGATATAGATATAGATATAGATATAGATATAGATATAGATATAGATATAGATATAGATAAGTGAACCTAAGCCACGCTCAGGCTCCAAACTGTCCCATTGGCTGACCTGTTATCATGTCTATTCCAATTCATTAACCCTTATATACTGACAGTCCTCACCTTTGAAAAGTTCTTTCACTAACTAATATTTTACTATTTTAGAATCTAGAATGCTCTTAGACAATTGAATGGATGAATCTGCTGCGTTTTTCTACTTGTTACTGTTCTAATCAAACCTTTGCTGAATTTATTTTGCAGGTCCATGCTGCATTTTTATACAATGCCTTAATTCTTTTTCATTATAGCTTTTAATCATATTTATTACTTTAACTGTCAAGTGATCAGGTGGATATTCAATTGTTATTGTTACATAACCTTGAAATGCTGAAAACTTCTCTGTCATTTCAGGAAGTATATTTTATTTGATATTTGCAAAAACTCCTGGCCCAGATGGCTTTTTAGTATAAGGCATACAGCATTTATAGTATAGCATTAATATAATATAGTACAGTTTAATACTCGATACTATATTTGCTATAATTGTATAAGGCCCGCTATTGGCTCCTACACTTTTATACCTTTGGAGGTATATAATTAATTCTTTAAGGTTGCCTTAAAGGGACCTGGTGGCTCAGCAGACTGATAGCATTGTGATTAACACCAGCTGTCTGCAATTACTGTAAGTTCGAATCTCACCAGGCTCAAGGTTGACTCAGCCTTCCATCCTTTCTAAGGTAGGTAAATTGAGGACCCAGTTTGTGGGGCAATAAGCTGACTTTGTAAATATACAAAAGTATGAAGGCTATTGCTTAACGCATTGTAAGCCGCCCTGAGTCTCCGGAGAAGGGCGGCATATAAATCAAATTTAAAAAAAAAAGGTTGGTAAATTGCCATAAATTACTCAATACTATATTTGCCATAAATTACTCAATACTATATTTACTATAATAGTATAAGGCATTTATCCTTTACTGCTGGCTCCTATACTTTGGGACGCATATAATTAATTCTTTAAGGATCGTAAATTGCCATTATCGTTCTGTGAGGCATGTATAAGATTGATTTGAAAACCAGATAAGGATCCTGAATGTTATGCCAGTTATTGACTTATTTTGTTAATTAACGTGGATACTATGATCGTAACTACTACACTGGCTAGATGCTTGCAGACGTTTATTTTATTTATTTATGTATTTATAAGTTTGTTTATTTATTTATTTGTCAAGAACGTATTAGGTAATAAGTATAAACATGGATTAGATACATAAAATAGATATGAATAAAGGAAACATTAGGACAGGTATATTTTAATATTTATCAAAACTGCACATGTATGATTTTGTGTTTAAACTTGACATCAGCTGTAAAACACCATATGTGTGTGTGTGTGTGTGTGTGTGTGTGTGTGTATGTATATGTATATGTATATGTATGTATATTGTATGTACATACTATATGTATATGAAATGGTGGTGGTCTTTAGGAGAAACCCTCCCATACTACCACATCTTACAATACTAGACAACACAGTATCAACAGTAGAGACCTTCAAATTTCTAGGTTCGACCATACCTCATGACTTAAAATGGACACCTAACATCAAAAACATCATCAAACTCAGAAAGCTCAAACTGCCCAAGGAGCTGCTGATCCAGTTCTACAGAGGAATGATGGAGTCTGTCATCTGCACCTCTATAACTGTCTGGTTTGGTTCTGCAACCCAACAAGACAGACACAGACTTCAGAGGAGAATTAGAACTGCAGAAAAAACAATGGCTACCAACCTGCCTTCCATTGAGGACCTGTATACTGCACGAGTCAAAAAGAGGGCTGTGAAAATATTTACAGACCCCTAACATCCTGGACGTAAACTGTTTCAACTCCTACCCTCAAAAAGACACTATAGAGCACTGCACATCAGAACAACTAGACACGAGGACAGTTTTTTCCCGAATGCCATCACTCTGCTAAACAAATAATTCCCTTAACACTGTCAAACTATTCACTAAGTCTGCATTACTATTAATCTTCTCATTGTTCCTATCAACCATCTCCTCCCACTTATGACTGTATGACTGTAACCTTGTTGCTGGTATCCTTATGATTATATTGACTGTTTCCCTATGACTATCATTAAGTGTTGTACCTTATGATTCTTGACGAGTGTATCTTTTATTTTATGTACTCCAAGAGCGTATGCACCAAGACAAATTCCTTGTGTGTCCAATCACACTTGGCCAATAAAAAAAATTCTATACTATGTATATGTATATGTGTGTGTGTGTGTGTGTGTATATATTTACATATATATATGTATATATATATACAAATATCTATCTATCTATCTATCTATCTATATCTATATCTATATGTCTATAAATATCTCTCTCTCTCTCTCCCTCTCTCTCTCTCTCTCTCTCTCTCTCTCTCTCTCTTTATATATATATATATATATATATATATATATATATATATATATATATATATTTGTTCTGATTATTTCCAGATGAGGCACATGCTATTCTGTCTGCTACAATAAGTAAACAGTAGCTTAAAAATATCACTCCATTCTGTCATTCTCTTGCTTGTCTGTTCGTAGCCAAATGAAGGAGAGAAAGTTTTAATACAAAATCTTAGCTGCTTTGAGATATTCCTCAGTCTGCCGAAGTCAAGGTTAGCTCTGCAACTAAATGAGCTGTTCCACTGCTGAATAAAATGAATTAAGTGTTCTTTGTATGGTTGGAGTGCATTAAATAATAGCATATGAAAAGAAATCTCAGATGAAGTGCCAGCAGGAGTCACAGAGGCAAAGAAAAAATGTCCCATTTTCCCTCAGTTGATTGTAAAGCATTATCTAACCAAAAAATAGACCCTAAGCTGTGAGAGCAAAGTTCTCTTTCTTGAGAATGAAAACCATCTCATTTTCTTGTCGCTTTTGTTAATTTTTTTTCTCCAAAACATAGTCAGGATGTCCACTAGAGACATGTAGCACATGCTGTAGTTGTGCACTTATTGTTCTGTTGGAAAAGGAAAAAAAGAAACTGGTAAGGAGGTCAGGTTTTATGTTGTTTCAAACAATCATCATCTTTTAACTCCAATCCCTTGCGGGGTGGAGTCTGGGCAACTGAATGGAGCTAGCAGAGTGTCTTAATAGCCGGATGCCCTTCCTGTCGCCAATGTGGAGTTTTGTTCAGCAAATATATTCCCAGTGTGCTCAGAGAAATATCTGCCTCTACGTAGGATCGAACTCACAACCTCCTGATTGTGAAGCGAGAACTCCACCTCTAGGCCACCACACCCATTCCTTTAGGTTGTTTCAAGCAATGACTGGGTGATACCAGAACATTTTATAGGCTGCTTATAGGAAGAGGCAGTGTTTGCCTCTTCTATCTTTTGCACCTTCTATCTTTTCCCATTGCTTTCCCTTAAAGAAAAATCTCCCCACCCCCACCCCAAGAGATCAAATGAGGCTTAGTTGTGTCCGTTTTAAACGAAACCTAAATTTTGAACCATCTGGATAGATGTTTTGAAGAGGGATTGTAGGAGAAGAGCAAGCAAAGCTGTGTTGTGGCCCATCAGCGGCCTGTGCAGATTGTAGCTGATTCTGACAACGAGGAGCTGGTGTGGTGCTGCACCAGCAGCCTGTGCAGCTGGTGCTCGAGTCGGACATTGAGGAGGCTGGAGAAGATGTGGTGCCAGAGGCAGGGATTCAGCCAGGGCCTTCAGAACCTCCAGAAGCTCCTTTAAGTGAAGAGGCCGAAGAGGAGGAGCCTCTTCTCAATGCACGGGTGCGCAGCGCTGCCAAAAGGCAGGAGTGGTTCCTCAGGAGGAGGTCTCCTCGAGAGTAAGGGGCTAATTGGCCACTCCCTAAGCCTATTTAAGGAGGAACGCCGATTGCAGCAAGCTGTAGGGAACAACTTTAGTTCACTCTCCTTCACGTCTGGATTCTCTGCAAAATTACTTCTGGGCTTTCTGCCAACTCTAGTAAGACTGTGATTACCTTATCTTAGAATTCTGGTAGGCTGTTAAGACAGTTTATTAACAGCCTTTGGTTGATAAAGACTAAGTTATTTGAGTAAAATAAGCTTTGTATAGAGTTTGTGTGTGCTGCATTCTTTGGAGTCTGTAGCTGGGGCAGAACAAGCTGGCAGGGTGGAGTTAAGCACATCATCAGCTTAGAATCATTGCGTTTCTACAAGCCCAACCCCTCTGGAATTCTGTTGACCCTTATCTAGCACGAAACTTAGCACTGAAGTTTAATTGACAAGATTCTGGTGCATAGGCTTGAATAAATCTCGTATGCTGCAACCTTATGAATGGTCCAGGTCAGTGGTGAAATCCTCTGCAGGTTTCCACCAGTTCCCTGCCCGTGCTTGTGCAGTGAATGCCAAATGCACACTGTATGTGCACATGTGCAGTGCACACCAAATGCACACTGCATGTGCACACCAAATGCATGCTGCGTGCGCAAGCATGTGCAGTGTGTGCCAAACAAGCACTGTGTGCGTGCATGCACAGTGTGCACCAAATGCACACTGTGTACATGCATGCACAGTGCATGCCAAAAACATGCTGTGCATGTGCACTCCAAATGCATGCTGCATGTGCGTGCCTGTGCAGTGTGTGCCAAACGCGTGCTTCGCGTGGAAAAAGGAGCCTTTTGAAGGTAAGTAGAACAGCGAAGGGGGGGAAACAGCTGTGCCACGCGATTTAGATTTGCTAGAAAGCAGGATTTCCTGCTTTCTAGCGAATATAAATCACATGGCACAGCTGATCATCGGAAATACCAGTTCGGACAAATTGGTAGCTTTTATTACTACCGGTTTTCCCGAACCAGAGCGAACCAGTAGCATTTCACCCCTGGTCCAGATTCTTTGCACCTGATAGGGAAAGAACCAAAGTAAATTCCAGTCTTTGCTGGAAATGAAGAACATGTTTGAAACTAAGGATGGGACCTTTATTGCACCATTGACAACAAAGAAAAATAAAGGAGAAAATAGAATAGGGTAGAATAGGGTAGAATAGGGTACAATAGAATAGAATAGAATAGAATAGAATAGAATAGAATAGAATAGAATAGAATAGAATAGAATTTTTTATTGGCCAAGTGTGATTGGACATACAAGGAATTTGTCTTTGGTGCATATGCTCTCAGTGTGCATAAAAAGAAAAGATAACATTCGTCAAGAATCATAAGGTACAACATTTAATGTTGCACTTAAGTCATAGAATACAAATAAGCAATTGAATCATACTAGGAAACAATCAATAGAAGAATAGAATAGAATAGAATAGAATAGAATAGAATAGAATAGAATAGAATAGAATAGAATAGAATAGAATAGAATAGAATAGAAGAATTGTATTGGCCAAGTGTGATCAGACACACAAGGAATTTGTCTTGGTGCATATGCTCTCAGTGTGCATAAAAGACAAGATACGTTCATCAAGAATCATAAGGTACAACACTTAATGATAGTCATAGGGAAACAGTCAATATAAATCGTAAGGATACAAGCAACAAAGTTACAGTCATACAGTCATAAGTGGAAGGAGATGGTTGGTGGGAACAAAAGACTTGGCGATTACCCCAAACCTGTTGAACCATACTTCAGTTATGATTTAGATCTCATTTTCTACATAAAGTCATCTTGTCCAACCTTTTCAATGGGAAATGAAGTAATGGTCAAAAATGGCACATATTGGTAACCATGATTCAAAACTACCCGGCAAAGTTTCAGGAGGCAACTCGGTATTGAAACTCTGAAATATTTGATGTATTGGTGACATTCTACTCTGCTGAAACTCCTACAGGACACCTGGCATGTCACCATATTAAATCAACCCGGTTTTTCATTAAAAGTCAACAGAAACAGAGCCAAGGCAATCAAAATCAGAATCTGCCCTAGCATAAAAACTAATTGGCATCTCTCTTCCATCAATATTATTAACATTCGAAAGCTAAACAATTCTGTCTTCAATGCATTTCTAAAAAAAAAAAATTGGAAGGCACCGATATAAATCTTTGGAGAAAAAGTTGTTCCAGAGACATTGAGCCGTAATTGAAAAACACAGATTTTGCCCCTCCCCCACAAATTTACATGGGAAAATCCTCAGCATCCTTTCTTGGAATGTCTACATTGGATGAATTGGTTCTCTCTGAAACCAAATGTCTTGAAAGGTGCTAATTCAGAAAGGATTCAATATTTAGCAAAGGTCCTTACACTGCCAAATTTCCCAGCTTGTGAGTGTACCAGCTGTCTAAGTTAAGCCAAACATCTATTAAATCTGAATTTATGGAACTGATATAATATCATTTGCACAATTACTTTGTTTTCCCCAAAATAAGACATCCCCTGAAAATAAGCCCAATCGGGCTTTTGAGCGCATGGCAATAAGGCCAAGCACTTATTTCAGGGTTCAAAAAAATATAAGACAGGGTCTTATTTTCAGGGAAACACAGTATCTATCTATCTATCTATCTATCTATCTATCTATCTATCTATCTATCTATCTATCTATCTATCTATATCTATCTATCTATCTATCTATCTATCTATCTATCTATCTATCTATCTATCTATACCTACCTACCTACCTACCTACCTACCTACCTACCCTGTTTTCCCCAAAATAATGGATATAATATCATTTGCACAATTACTTTGTTTTCCCCAAAATAAGACATCCCCTGATAATAAGCCCAATCATGCTTTTGAGTGCATGGCAATAAGGCCAAGCGCTTATTTCAAGGTTCAAAAGAATATAAGAAAGGGTCTTATTTTGGGGGAAACACAGTATCTAATTGACATTTCAACTTCATCCATGTCAACTATGTACTTGCACAAAGGATTCCAATGAGATGAATGTTTCAGTCGTTCTTTTGATACAGGTTGTCGTTGACTTACAACAGTTCATTTAATGACCATCCACAGTTAAAACAGTGAAAAAAATGACTTATAACCATTTTTCACATTGATGACTGTTGCAGCATCCCCATGGTCACGTGATCAAATACTTGGCAACGGACTCGTATTTTTTTTTTTAATTTGATTTATATGCCGCCCTTCTCCGGAGACTCAGGGCGGCTTACAGTGCGTTAAGCAATAGCCTTCATACTTTTGTATATTTATACAAAGTCAGCTTATTGCCCCCACAAACTGGGTCCTCATTTTACCTACCTTAGAAAGGATGGAAGGCTGAGTCAACCTTGAGCCTTGGAGAGATTCGAACCAGCAGTAAATTGCAGGCAGCTGTGTTAATAACAGGGTGCTTTAAACCACTGTAGTACCAAGGCTCTGCCAAACCACTGTAGTACCAAGGTATTTATGACGGTTGCGGCATCGAAGAATCACGTGATCATCTTTGGCAACCTTCTTACAAGCAAAGTCAACGGGGAAGCCAGATTCACTTAGCAACCATGTGACTAAGCTAATAACAGCAGTGATTCACTTAACAACTGTGGCAGGAAATGTCATTCAATGGAGCAAAATTCATTTAACAGGTTTTTACTTAGCCTCAGAAATTTTGGGTTCAATTATGGTTGTAGATTGAGAACTACCTGTACAACAGCCTTGGTCCGTTGTTCCAGGGGGGACATGCAAAATAATTGTCCATTAAAATTGTCTGTTAAATCCAAAATTGTCCGTTAAATCCAAAGTCTGCTAAATATAGATCCAAGGAATCAAGGTTTGCTATTTGTGCTTGCAATTACATTTCACAGAGGCTCTTTCTGAATAAACTGCATCCCACCAACAGCTTGGAAATAACGTTTAGATTATTTCCTCTCATATACCAACTAAATTCAATAAGGAAGGAAGATGCACTCGCACAATAGGCTCATTGTTAATCTTTCGCTTTCTATTCCTTTTGTGAATTTCGCTGAGCCTCACGAGTATTGTTTAAAATAGACACAACATTTACAAACAGTGCAGTGTTATGTCAGCTCAGTCTTCAGAGACTGTAACGAAATGAATATTTTGTGTGTGTGTGTGTGTGTGTGTGTGTGCCACTTCTGGTTTAAAATTCCTGTACTTTTGGAGGCCAATTTTATTTCCAGACTTAATAGCATGAGTCGTAGAGACAACAGTCTTCTGTGAGTAGAGAATTCACTCTGCGGTAAATTATTCATCTTAACTCCTTTTAAATTGTCAATTCATGCCCAAATGCCACTTCATTTGCAAGCAAACAATGATTACTTCCTCAATTCCTGATCCTCAGAAGTGTGCTAAGAATGTTTATTCCTGATTCTTATTTCCCATGTTGTAATAATCATTGTCAGGAAAATGTGTCCATCACTGCTGACCATTGTGGGGAGGCCACAATGGTGGATCTTCCTTCATCTAATTTGGAAACACGCCAGTTAAAATGAGTCAGTATGACTAGTGTCTGATACAAGTTTAAAAATAATTCATTTCAATATTCATTTCAACACAGTTCTAGGCTGCGTTAACAGAGGGATAGAATCAAGATCACATGAAGTGTTAATACCACTTTATAAGGCCTTGGTAAGGCCACACTTGGAATCCTGAATCCAGTTTTGGTCACCACGATGTAAAAAAGATGTGGAGACTCTAGAAAGAGTGCAGAGAAGAACAATAAAGATGATTAGGGGACTGGAGGCTAAAACATAGGAAGAACGGTTGCTGGAATTGGGTAGGTCTAGTTTAATGAAAAGAAGGACTAGGGGAGACATGATAGCAGTGTTCCAATATCTCAGGGGATGCCACAATGAAGAAGGGGTCAAGCTATTCTCCAAACCACCTGAGAGAGTAGGACAAGAAGCAATGGGTAGAAACTAATGAAGGAGAGAAGCAACTTAGAACTAAGGAGAAATTTCCTGACAGTGGAAACAATTAATCAGTGGAACAATTTGCCTCCAGAAGTTGTGAATGCTCCAACACTGGAAGTTTTTAAGAAGAGATTGGACAACCATTTCTCTGAAGTGGTGTATAATTTCCTGCCTTATCAGATAGTATTGCACTTATGTTTAAAATATTATTTTGGAATATCATTGTACTAGGCATTTTTGCCATTATAGTTTCATATACTTGAAGCAAGTCTCGTTATTTTCAACTACTGAATTTATATATCCTTAGAAGTTGCAAAAAGGTAGGCCAAGACTAAAAATAATTCAGGAGTAATTTCTTCATCCAGCATATTGAAAATGCTACGGAAGTGATATATGAAAATGATACAAGACTTTTTTTAAAAAAATGCAAGGAATCGGGAAGAATGGAGCAGAGTTTGGTCTTTCTAGTGCTTCCTAAGTAATAGCATTCATATAAATATTTAAATATCTTCAGGAAAGATTTGCAATTGGCTTCCCAAACAAATGTTATGATGCAGAAGCAATGCTAATAAAATTATTCTGGAAGGAATTAGCAGTTATTCAATCGGAGAGCATGGTATCTCAAAGCAAAAATGATGAGGTGTTTTTCTACCTTCGCAAGAGGCTTGGAGAAATGTTCAGATTGCCAAGTAAGCGGAACATGGTTTTTTTTATAGTGTTTTTCTTTTTTCTTTTTCTTTTATTCATCTCCGATTTCAAACATTACCATCCTCAACACACAAAGGAATGCAGAATCCATGCAAAATAACTACAGTCATTCTGTAGCTGCAAATCTACTCTAGAATAGTGCGTAAAGGAATCCAGAGCCGTCTGTACTGGCTGATTGATTATAATAGGATATCATTTTTGGCTTGGTCAACACATTTTCCTGCGTGTGGGAGAGCCATAAATCTCTTCCTTATAAGACAAGATCCTGAAATAGCCCACTGCACAGCCTTAACAAGCAGAATGCAGTCAACAGAATAACACCTGCTGCAAATACCAGCTATTCATTGTACCAACTTGTGCCACCAAATTGATGAAGAAAAGCACAGTCCTGCACTCTTACTGTCCTGTTTCTAGTCAAAAAACACTCATAACCATCAACATTCTTCTTGAGCGGGTGAGGATATTACAAATACATGAACTGCATGCAACAGAAGGAACTGGTAAATTTATGGCCTGCTAATTATACCATAGGGATGTGGTGGCTCAGTGGCTGAGATGCTGAGCTTGTTGATCGAAAGGTCGGCAGTTCAGCGGTTTGAATCCCTAGCACCGCGTAACGGGGTGAGCTCCCGTTTCTTGTCCCAGCTTCTGCCAACCTAACAGTTTGAAAGCACATAAAAAAATGCAAGTAGAAAAATAGGGACCACCTTTGGCAGGAAGGTAACAGCATTCCGTGCGCCTTTGGCATTGAGTCATGCCGGCCACATGACCACGGAGATTTCTTCAGACAGCGTTGGCTCTTTGGCTTTGAAATGGAGATGAGCACTGCCCCCTAGAGTCAGGAACGACTAGCACATATGTGCAAGAGGAACCTTTACCTTTTTATACATATAAACATGCACGTATATACATATATACATAATCTCCCCAAATATACTCACCTGAATTGATGAAATGTCTTGTCCCAGCTTCTGCCAACCTAGCAGTTTGAAAGCACGTAAAAAATGAAGTAGCAAAATAGGGACCACTTTGGTGGGACGGTAACAGTGCTTCATGCACCTTTGGCATTTAGTCATGCCGGCTACATGAACATGGAGACGTCTTCGGACAGTGCTGGCTCTTCGGCTTAGAAACGGAGATGAACACCGCCCCCTAGAGTCAGGAACAACTAGCACGCATGTGCGGGGGAACCTTTACCTTTAATTATACCATTGCTTCATCCAAATGTCCTGCAGATGATCTATGCAAAAAGCACAGATCAGCCAGTTCAGCTTCAGAAACGATTTACAACACAAGCAATTGCATCGTACCTAGCTCTCAAAGATCACCATTATATCCTTATCAGCTATGATGGAACGATTGCCTCAAGGTTCATGTGCCAGGCCTATAAAGGACAGTCTCTACAAATGGGTCACATTTTCTAAGATGTACAAGAACTGCTTCAAACTCCAGACAGACCCATCAATAAAGACAATGGTTTTGCCACACTGACATGGTCAATTCCATATCTGAAAATTCATATATTGTATTAATGGAAAAAAGTAGAATCTACCTGTCTGCCTGCCTGCCTCTCAGCCTCTATCTATCTATCTATCTATCTATCTATCTATCTATCTATCTATCTATCTATCTATCTATCTATCTATCTATCTATCTAGAGTCATGGTGACACAGTGGTTAGAATGCAGTATTGCAGGCTAATTCTGCTGACTGCCAGCAGTTTGATGCTCACCGGCTCAAAATTGACTCAGCCTTCCATCCTTCCAAGGTCAGTAAAATGAGGACCCAGATTGTTGGGGGCAATAGGCTGACTCTGTAAGCTGCTTAGAGACAGCTTACAGCTTAGAGACAACTTACATCTTAAAGCATTGTAAAGTGTTATATAAATCTAAGTGCTATTGCTTTTCCCCTTCCTCCCTCCCTCCCTTCCTTCCATGGTGCACAGTGGCTAGTATGCAGTATTTCAGACTAACTCTGCCCAATGCCAGCAGTTCGATCCTGACCATCTCAAGGTTGACTCAGACTTCCATCCTTCCGAGGTGGGTAAAATGAGGACCCAGATTGTTGGGGGCAAGAGGCTGACTTTGTAAACCGCTTAGAGAGGGCTATAGAGCACTGTAAAGTGGTATATAAGTCTAAGTGCTATTGCTATTGCTATGTTAAATTCTGGTGGGATTGCTTGCTTCTCCTTCCGTGCGTTAGATATAACACAAACGCTGTCCTTTTCTTATTTTCTAATGGCACGCTTACATGGGAAGGGATGAACTGAGCCTCAATACTTGAAAAAAACAACTAGCTGGAATGAACCAAAGTGACAGATTCATTTCTACTGTAGGTAAGCAATGATGTTCTAATCATCGCAGAGTGATAAGCTGCCATTTAAATCTCTGACTATTTTTTAGGATTGATATTAGATTGAAAATGGTGTTATGGTGGCCCAGGGTATTTAAAAGCCAACAAGGGTCTTGGGGAGCATGAATAATGGTATGCGAGAAAGACCTTGAGAAACCAGGCAAAGAGATGATGCCCAGGGAGCAATCAGATAAGAAAGAGTAGAGTCTGCAAACTATTTAACAGCCAGAGGAAGTGACTCACAAGGGAGTAGAAGATTTCTACTTTCAGTTTCACAAGATTCTGGTAATGTAGCCTTACGATAAAGTAGAAGTAGATCATCTGATCTGTTTTCTATCTGGTATTTCTGGAATGGCTAATATCAATTTTCAATATAAGTGTCCCACTGTTTCCTTTCAGCCTGAGAAGGTATGGAGGTTTCCCTTCTGAGCTTTTTTTTCTCTCTCTATCTGTTATGCAGCCCCATTTATCTTCTCTTATCTGTTTGTTCCATGGGTAGCATCTCTTTTCCCCATTTATCAAGGTCTTTCTCATCTACCAGCATCACATGGGACCTCCAACAGCCCTTTCTCAACAGAGGGGGAGGAATACCACACCAGCTATCTGCTGCCTATAATACCTGCCGGTCTCCTTCCAGGGACTCATTTTCAATTGAGGAGGGGCACATGTCAACCCTGAAGCTGGCCTTACTGAGGCCATTTTGAGACTTCAGAGCCGACACACCAGGGAAGAAGGATAGGGAGGTGGCGAATAGAGATAGTTGGGGTGTGGTAGCCAAAACAAAATACTTTCTCGTGGGAACCTTTTCAAGGTGCCTTTTCAAGAGGCAACTGGACTTTCTGGTTTTTCTTTGAAGACATTTCACTTCTCACCCAAGAAGGTTCTTCATCTCTGACTGGATGGTGGGGAATGGAAGGATTTATACTCCTTGTAGACAGCTGGTCATTTGCATTCTTTTAGCAAGTCATTAAGGCCACCTGGAGGTTTACCCAGGTGGTATTTATTTATGGTATGTCCCACCATCCATCCAGAGCTGAAGAAGCTTCTTGGATGAGAAGCGAAACATTTTCAAAGAAAAACCAGAAAGCCCAGTTGCCTCTTGAAAAAGCACCTTTGGGACAACCATGACCTGGATGACTGAAAATCTCCATAGACATTCCAAGAAGGTTCCACCACCCATTTGCACTATTCAGGTGACCCTGAGGGCACAGACAAACTTCCAAGTGGCCTCAACGATCCTCAGAAAGAGTGCTAGCAACCAGATGACTGCAAGGAATATAAATCCTTCCATTCTCCACCATTCAGTCAGAACGGAAGTTTCTTGGAGGAGAAGCAAAAAAATCTTGAAGGAAAACAAAGAAAGCTTTTGAAAAAAGCTCCTTTGGGATGGGACCTCATAGGTACCCATCAGGGGTGGGTTCTAAATTTTTTTACTACCGGTTCTGTGGGAATGGCTTATTTTATGGGTGTGGTTTGATGGTCATGTGACAAACAATTCTTTAGGATTTAGCAGAGGTACTTGTCTACCAGGCTTTTAACTGCTTGCAGAGCTGTACCGGTCTACCCATTTGTTTTTTGAGCGCACTGGTCTACCATTACACTGCCTTTTACCACTGATCAGCTGTAGGGCGGCCATTTGAAGTGCCATGGCAAGAGTTTAAACAGTTTTTTTGCCGCTCTGCCACCACCGAGAGCATCAGAAACCGCTTTCAGGCAGCTTGGCCTCAATTGCCAATCTATCACCACCGAGCGGTTTACAAGGAGCGGATGGGTTCTAGCCGATCAATTGGGAGGCTTCTTGGTTTCTCAATTTAAAGCTACGGTGTCTTGGTTTTTTTCTCTCTTCTTTTTCAAGTGAGCCCTGATTTGTTCCTTTTAGCCAATCAGCTGGGACTCGGGAGGCAGTGAATAGATTGTGGGTGGGGCCAGGCAGAGGTGGTATTTACCAGTTCTCCGAACTACTCAAAATTTCCACTACCGGTTCATAAGAACCGGGGAGAACCGGTAGCAACCCACCACTGGTACCCATGGAAGACTGTGTACTGATATCCTGACTCCTGAGTATTAGGTCTTGTTCCTCAAAATCTCAATCACTTTCTTCCAATCATTTTTGTGTGCCTTGTCTCTCCTATCGACAGTAATTGCTGCCTAATTTGATAATATGGCTCCCTGTCTCAAACATTTTAATAATTGCTTAATGTCAAGCTTTCTGTAACTCGTTGACATAAATAGCAGGCATGTGAAGCCATCTGAAATTATGTAACCATTCCTAATTAATTTTCCATTTAATGTCCAAAACTTGGAAATCATTTTCCTCGGAGTTTGCTTAGAGGCAAGGTTCAGATTCCATGATTTTGCAAACCTGAAGGGGCTGAGCCAGCTTCATCCTAAAATTCTAGGCTAGACTTATAAATAATTTTCCTCAAAAACACACACACACGCACAAAAAACCACCTTTACTTTAAAAGCTTTGGGATACTCTCAAGTCATTCTTTCCCTATATGCTGCCTTTTATGAGTATGTACCCCATAGCAGTAAACAAAGCAGAATCAATAACATCCACTGAAATTTGAACTCTGCTTTACCTTTGGAGTTGGCTGCTCCTTGTAATGCAATAACTACAGTCAGATGCGAGTACAATTTCTAGCCTTATTTATGAGTGGCTGAGAGAGTTCTCTGTTTGTAAGGACGTTAATGGCATAGCAACTCTAGAGCAGAAATAGAAGAGCAATGTCATAACTGCAATTTTGCTGAAGCTCCCAGCATGCAAGTAAGGGAGAACATGTGGGGTGACTCTTGGTGAGAAGAGCAAGGCTTTCTGCATAAGCAACTGTTCTTCCGTTGGAATAACGGAAGAACAGAATTGGAAGGGACCTTGGAGGTCTTCTAGTCAACCCCGTACTCAAATAGGAGACCCTATACCCATGATGGTGAACCTATGGCACTTGTGCCACAGGTGGCAGGCAGAGCCATATCTGCAGGCACGGAAGCCATTGCCCTAGCTCAGTTCTAGCATACATGTTCATGTCGGCCAGCTGATTTTTGGCTGGCCCTGCCCACGCTGCTCCTCCACTCCCAGGAGTCTCCACGTGGCCTGTTTTGGATGCCAGGTAAGTACAGGACTCACACGGAGGCCCTGGGAGGGTGTTTTCGGCCTCCAGAGGGCCTCTAGGGGGGGTGGGGAGGCCATTTTCACCCTCCCCAGGCTCCAGGAAAGGCTCTGGACCCTGGGGAGGGCAAAGAACGGGCCTACCAGGCCTACTGGAAGTTTGGAAATGGGCCGTTTCCAGCCTCCAGAGGGCCTCCAGAGGGCCTCCAGAGGGGCTGGGGAGGCCATTTTCACCCTCCCCAGGCTCCAGGAAAGGCTCTGGACCCTGGGGAGGGCAAAGAACGGGCCTACCAGGCCTACTGGAAGTTTGGAAATGGGCCATTTCCAGCCTCCAGAGGCTTCAGAGAGGCCTGCTAGGCCCAAAACGGGGTGCGGAAGGTCGTGCATGCATGTGCGGGGGAGCGCGGGAGAGTCATGTGCGCATGTGCAGAGGGGCGGGGCACAGGGGGACATTGAATTATGGGTGTGGCACACACACACGTGACCCCCCCTCGCTCCTCCCATTTTTGGCACGCGATGGCAAAAAGATTAACCATCACTGCCTGATAAAATTCCAGACAAGTGGCTGTCCAGTCTCTTCTTAAAAGCCTCCAGTGATGGAGCAGCCACAACTTCTGAAGGCAACTTCCGTTCCACTGGTTAATTGTTCTCACCGTCAGGAAATTTCCCCTTAACCAGGAGATTAAGAAAATAATTAAGAAGATATTAGAGTGTGCAGAATTGGACCGGCTGACATTAAAAGTGAAACAGAAAGAAGATACAGAATATTATCAAACATGGAATCTAGCGGTATTTTATCAATGGTTGGAAAAAAGGGGTGGAGATTAAGAATGTAATAAATGTGGTTAAGCAAATGAAATACCCAGACAACACGATGTATATTAAGCACTAAGAAATGTAATTAATAATAAAAAAATAATTTTAAAAAAGGAAATTTCTCCTTAGTTCTGAATTGCTTCTTTCCTTGGTTAGTTTCCATCCATTCTTGCCTTGCCTTACAGTGCTTTGGAAAATAGGTTGATCCCCTATTCTTTGTAGCAGCCCCTCAAATATTTTTTTTTTAATTTGATTTATATGCCGCTCTTCTCCAGAGACTCAGGGCGGCTTACAATGCGCTAAGCAACAGCCTTCATCCTTTTGTATATTTATACAAAGTCAGCTTATTGCCCCCACAAACTGGGTCCTCATTTCACCTACCTTAGAAAGGATGGAAGGCTGAGTCAACCTTGAGCCTTGGAGAGATTCGAACCAGCAGTAAATTGCAGGCAGCTATGTTAATAACAGGGTGCGTAGACCACTGTACTATCAAGGCTTTGGAACACAGCTTTCATATCACCTCTTTTGGAGCAGTAACAGCCTGGCTCAGCTATTTTGGGAGATAGTATTAATAAATGCTAAAATAAAATTATTAGTGTTTGGTCTGACTTGCTCAGAATTTTAATGATAGTTAGATTCTGTAAAATCAAGAGCTTTTCTCTCTGGAGTAGCTCTTTTTAATTATCCCAATGTTCAACCAAGTTCTCATCAAAGTGCTTCTTTCTTTCTTTTTTTTTTTAACTTCCAACCTTCTTTTACAAGTTTACAAGTTTACAATTGAAAGGCAACGGCTGATATTAGACCTTTACATTTCCAATGAGGAAGTTCAACCCTCAAGAATGCAACATTTCACCAGGGTATCTGGAAGCATGGCACACTTCGAAACTGTTTTTTTAGATTCACCAAATTCCTACAAGAAAATGCATCTATCCCCCAACATGTGGATATGGAGGACACTTCTATTCTGCAGGTTTCCTGTACCGTATATCCATCCATCTATCCATCCATCCATCCAACCATCCATCCATCCATCCATCCATCCATCCATCCATCCATCCATCCTATCAATCAGAAATGAGCTGGAAGGACCCTGGAGGTCTTCTAATCCAATTCCCTGCTTAAACAGGAGACCCTACACCATTTTAGACTACTGGCTGTCCAGTCTCTTCTTGAAAACCTCCAATGATGGAGCACTCACAACTTCTGAAGGCAACTTCTGTTCCACTGGTTAATTGTTCTTACTGTTAGGAAATTTCTTCTTAATTCCAGGTTGCTATCTAGACATGCTACGGTAATATTTCTAGAATATTTTGTGGGATAACCTGTCCAGTTATCCTGTTTTCCCGAAAATAAAACATCCCCTGATAATAAACCCAATCGGGCTTTTGAGTGCATGCGCTAAAATTAGCCTCCCCCCGAAAATAAACCCTCCCTGAAAATATTTAAACGCAGCGCTGGAAATCAGGTAAGACAACAAGAGGAGCCCCATCTTGCTCCGCGCGCCCCAAAATAATAAGACCTCCCCGAAAATAAGTCCAAGTGCTTATTTCGGGGTTCAAAAAAATATAAGACAGGGTCTTATTTTGGGGGAAACACGGTATCAAAAGAACTGGACATTTCACTGAATGAGTCACTACTATTACCGTATGACAAATGGCACAGTGGTTTGGAAAGGAATCTAATGTATTTTATTCCCAACATTGCAAAATAAAACCTGAGTTTGTTAGCCTTGGGCAGTTGACTTTGGACATTGGTAAATTGAATAAAAATGTGTGGACACCCACACAAACATACACTCACAAGGTCAGTCCAATGTGGGAGAATCCAGTCAGCCTTGGATACGCTATCCCTCATATTTCTACCGCAAGGAGAAAAATAACTTGAATCGGCCTGCTTGTATGTGTTCTTTGCCTTTACGGAGAGAGATTTTTTTAAAGCACAAGAAAGAAGAAGAACTATTAGAATACATGGGAGTTTCTCCACCTTTTTCTGCCTACATAAATACTATTTGAAGAAGTGCAGCGTGTAAGCAGTTACTTTATTGTCGTTAATGGACCAGGAAAAATTGACGGATACAGCTTAAGTCAGTATCCTGCTGGGTTCTGTTTGGATTGATTATGTTTTTATAAATGTGGCTTTTATCTCTTCTTTTCTTTTTCCTCTTTTTTTTTTCAAATCTGGGACAACAAAATAACCAGCTGATGGAGACTTGAAATTGAATAGAGGATTAAGCGTACCCTAACCGACCATCCAAGCAGGTTCATGCATAGTTAAAAGTACAGCTGAAAAGAACAGAGAGAGAGAAAAGATGAATCATTTCAGAGATTTTCCGTGGCATGAAGTGGAAGCCAAGGATTCCACAAACTGAATGAATATTCAGATGTGACTTGTGAATTTGAAAAGCGCCATCTGTTCCCAGTCCAGTGAAAAGTAAACACTCCCCTTTCCCCATTTCTGTCTCCTTCCGTTTTGAAATGTTTGGGATGGACCTTAACCATAACACATGCCCTTCAGACAGAAACCCACCCATACACAGAGACACCTATCTGTCCTAAAGAGCATAAAAAAATGTGAGTTAAAATAAAGTACAATTTTCTGTTGTCATTTTCTAGCCAATTGCCAAGAGAAGTCATTTTTTTCTTCTTCTTCTTCTGAAAGAAGAGCCCTTAAATCAACCCTCTCCATTCTTGCTTTTCGTTCCAGTTTTGAATAATCAGGAGAGGAAAAAAAAAAACCCGACTCTTGAATTTTTAAACAAAAAGTGTTAATTTTTAAAGATTAACATTTCTGTTCTGATTGCTTAAACAGACACAGAAGCCAGATGAAAATTGGATTTTACGGTAACTTCCACTCGTATGATCCTGCAGTGGTAAGAGAGCGATGTAATTCGAGAGGCGACCGCCACAAGCTGTTAGTTCAGAAACGCCAATTGTAAATAAACACTTCATTTTAAAGCTCAATTCAAAAAGTCAGAATATGCGGATATGGGTTTCTTTTGCTTTTTTTTTATTATTATTATATCCATAGCAATGTGCCAACTGCTAGACTCTGTGAAGCACGAACAAGCCTGCTTCTCCCTTCATAGCTCTTGCGTTGCTTTCAAATATGACATCAAGCACCTTCCAATCAGCACACATAGAAGTTTAATTTTTCTTAAGCTGCGTAGCTATTATAAAATCAAATATCCTTCAAGTCAAGGTTGACGCTTTGTGACTTCAGGGTAAAAGGGGACTGGAGGCTAAAACATATGAAGAACAGTTGCAGGAACTGGGTAAGTGTAGTCTAGTGAAAAGAAGGACTAGGGGAGACATGGTCACAGTGTCCCAATATCTCAAGGGCTGCCACAAAGAAGCGGGAGTCAACCTATTCTCCAAGGCACCTGAGGGCAGGACAAGAAGCAACGGGTGGAAACTAATCAAGAGAGAAGCAACTTGGAACTAAGGAGAAATTTCCTGACAGTTAGAACAATTAATCGGTGGAACAGCTTTCCTCCAGAAGTTGTGGATGCTCCAACACTGGAAGTTTTTAAGAAGAGATTGGACAACCCTTTGTCTGAAATGGTAGAGGATCTCCTGTATTCTATTCTATTCTATTCTATTCTATTCTATTCTATTCTATTCTATTCTATTCTATTCTATTCTATTCTATTCTATTCTATTCTATTCTATTCTATTCTCTGCCATGAGAATATTTAACTAAATATGGAGATGGTACTTCTATGGCACTAGGACAGGGGGGTCTAACTTAAGGCCTGTGGGGTTGCCCTGGAAACAGCGAAGGACTGGCTTCTGGTGCCCCTGCCAGCAAACGGAGGCCAAAAATGGAGTTGGGGGTGGGTCATCCGGCCCACCAGAGATGCCCCAGACATGTGCCAGGTTTCCAAGTAACACCCCCAATGAAAGAAAACTCCGAGGCTTGACGTCATAGAGATGTCATATTGGCACGTCAGGGAAAGTCCGAATCTGAAAGCTTCCAGGTTTCCCCCACCCAAAGGAAAGTCCAAGTCCCTACCCAACACCCACATGTCCATCCCATGATCCAATCAAAGCACAGTCCCAACTGGAGATGTCGCCTAGTCACACCCCTCCAGGTGCAGGGCAATATTTATTTATTTATTTATTTATTTATTTATTTATTTATTTATAAATTTATTTATTTATTTATAAATTTATTTATTTATTTATAAATTTATATACCGCCCTTCTCCCGAAGGACTCAGGGTGGTGAACAGCCAAAGGTAAAAACACAAAATACAAAATTTAAAAGCAATTTAAAATAAATTAAATAATTTGGCCCAGCAGTTTAAATACCCCATTAAAATTCAGATTAAAATTAAACAATTAAAAAAATTTAAAAATTAGGCCAGCCCGGCTTGGTGAAATAAGAAAGTCTTTAGGGCCCGGGGAAAAGTTTGTAAGTCCGGGATCGTCCATATCTCCGGGGGGAGCTCGTTCCAGAGGGCAGGTGCTCCCACAGAGAAAGCTCTCCCCCTGGGGGCCGCCAGTCAACATTGTTCCACCGACGGCACCCGGAGGAGCCCCTCTCTGTGGGAGCATACTGGCCAGTGGGAGGCTCTCGGTGGCAGAAGGCGGTCTCGTAGATATCCAGGTCCTTGACTCTCTGAGAAAGGAATGTTATTATGACTATATATCACCCTGGCTCCATACAATCCCCCCTCCCAATTTCCCACAGTAGTAAATGTGGCAGGCCTGAAGATCAAAAAAAAAAAAAAAAAAAAAAAGCCTGACAACATGAATGACATTGACCTGGCCATGCCCACCTAGCCACGCCCACCCCAGCCCCCTGAGGTCAAATACAACCCCGATGCGGTGCCCTCAATGAAATTGAATTTGACACCCCTGCTCTAGGACAATAGAAGAGCAAATAGCTAGGGGTGGGTTCTAAATTTTTTTACTACCGGTTCTGTGGGCGTGGCTTATTTTGTGGGTGTGGCTTGGAGGTCATGTGACTATGTGGGCGTGGCTAGCTGGTCAGAGTCATTTCTGGAAGGTCCTCGCACTTACGACCAGTCCTCGCACTTACGACCCGACTCATTTGTTTGCTTTTAACACTGATCAGCTGTAGGGCGGCCCTTTGAAGCCCCGCGGCAAGAGTTTAAACAGTTTTTTTTTCCCTCTAGTCATCAGCTGGGACTCAGGAGGCAGCAATAGATTGGGGGTGGGACCAAATAAAAGGTAAGAATAATGTGGGGGGTGGGGGGAGGGCAGGGGGGGGAGAACCGGTTCATATGACATCATATCATAACCGCTACCAGCTCGGCCGAACCGGGCCGAACCGGGAGGAACCCACCACTGCAAATAGCTTCCGAAGATATATTGTTTGGTCAGTGCTTTGAAAACGGCACTCTGGTATCCATGGAAAACCTTATTAAAACAATTTCAGTTTACATGAAACAGTGAACCATATTCCAACCACCTAGAATTTCTGCTATACATTTGGCTAAAAAATATGATAAGCTTGATTTTGCAATTCAGTGTGAACCGATCCTAGTGTTCTGCCCCAGCTACGGACCCCAAAGAACACAGCACACACAAAGTCCGTTCAAACCTTAGTTTACTAATTAAGGAATACTAATGAGCTTTCTTAATAGTTGTTCGAACACGAATACAGTTTAAATCAGTCTTTTCTGAACAAGGGCTGTTAATTTAATTTCATTAACAGCCAACAAGAATCCAAAGAATAATAACTCAATTTTGAGGCACAGTATTTCGGATAACCATAATCTTACTGTGGTTGGCAGAATGCCCAGAAGCAATTTGCAGGAAAACAAGGAGAAACAAGAGCCGATCAAACGTTTCTGGAATCAAGATGCGAAGGAATATGAACGAAGTTGTTTCCTGCAAATTGCCTCAGTCGTCGTCCTTCCTTAAATAGGCTAGGGGAGTGGCCAATTAGCCCCAAGTCTTACTCTCAAGGAGATCTTCTCCTAAGGAGCCACTTCTGCCTTTTGGCAGCTCTGCGCGCTCGTGCTCCTCCTCTTCTTCCTCTTCACTTATGGGAGCTTCTGGAGGTTCTGAAGGCCCTGGCTGAATCCCTGCCTCACCAATCCCCACAGCACCACACCAGCCTCCTCGCTGTCAGAATCAGCTACTAGATGCACAGGCCGCTGACGGGCCACAGTACCTAGATTGCCAATCAATAATCAAATCACTTTGAACATTGTGATTGATATATTTTGATGTGAGTTTGATCAAAAAAAGTAACAGGGAGTCCAGTTGGACAGAAAACTCTCTGCAGTCTTGAGGGCCTATCATTTTGCTTGGTTGTTTGAGTCACAAGCATTTGTTTCCATCCGTAGATTCTCAAAATGGTTTTGAGCAACTTCACTGGATTTCAGGGATGGGCAAACTTGATTCATGTATTGATTAACTCCAGATATTATCAGCCAATACAGTCAGAGAGAAGAGATGATGGCAGCAATGCCTGGTGAGTCACCAAAGATCATTGTTCTCCAAGAGAGAAGAGTTGTTTTTCCATGTCCCTATCAAAAGATGAACGGTGAATGAAGACTTCATAAGTCATCTTTTGATGAATGAAGACATCACAAAAGAGAAGGATTTCTTGATATAAAGGATGCTACACTTCACAGAAAGTGAAATATCACTACACATTGTCCAAAATAGCTTGGACAATGGTGTTAAAAGGGGTGGCTAGTAGCAAGAAAAAAAGAAGAAGGCTAGAAGTTAAGACAGTTTTGAATTATGGGTTTAGAGAATACAGCTAAGAGAACCATGGACTTCAAGAGGAACTAATCAATCAACCCAGCACCAAATAAAGACTGACTGTTTCCTTGGAGCAATAATCAGCAACTCACCACATATTCTGAACACAAGATGTGAGCAGATGATAGACTGGAAATAATAAGTATGCTTGACAAGGCTGAAGAAAGAAGAAGGAAAGAAGCAAGGTGGGTAGAGAATAGAGATGATTACAGGACTGCACTCACCCGACTGTCCTTGTAAGAACTCTGGATTATTACTGGAAGACATCTTGTTCTGTCCTCACTACACGTTAGTCTGTGTGCAGCTCGACATACAGCTAAACCCACCTATCTTCCAATAAAACAGACCGTGTGCATAGATCTGAATGCTTTATTGAAAGAACAGGATATGGTGAAACTGGGGAAAATAGGGATACATACAATGAGAAGCAAATACAAGGAAGGCAGTATTGAGTTACTGCTGAACATAACAATGAATAAATACAAGCAATCTAAATCTCAACGGCGATGCTCTGTGTGTGGGATGTGGGTTTGCCCTTGGATGACCATGTGCCACAGATTAAGATGTATTCTTCTTTGTGCTTCTGCCTTCTCCAAAAGCTAAAGGAAATGGGGTCTGGCTTCCCAGCGTGCACTTGTTTTGAGAGTGCAATGGGTAATGGGGTGGGGTCAGCTTCAAACAATATACTTTGTATTTGTCTCTCCGGCCACTAGATGGGGCTAGAGAGCAACAACAGTATATCAAAGCTATATGCTGGGGCATGACACATCTGGAGATGGTAAGCATTTCTCAGGTAGTTGCCAAAAGTCAAATCTGATCCAATGGCATCTAGAAGCTAGATCCAAGTCTTCTTGCAGCAGTATAGATAAAGGATCTATATGACAGTAGGGTGACTAGGAATGGCAAGGTTAATTCCACGAGGGACTTCATCAAACTTTCCTTTCTCGTGGAATGTTTTGAGCAAATTAAGAATGGGAAGCAATAAGATGTTTTCTCTACATTGCAAATGTCCCACTAAATATGGATATCAAAGATGGATGAATCCAGATCACGTCTTTTCTTATTTTATTTTATTTCTTTACTATATATATATTAGTACTGTACAGCCTAGAGTATTCTCAAAGGGGCTTTTTTTAAACGCTGGATGACTGAGAATCTGCACAGACATTTAAGCCCAGTGTACTATTCCCACATCTCAGAGTCAGTTGATTCAGAAAGTGCAAATATATTCATGTATTTTAGATGTATTCTTCGTCAAGTGGTCCCAGGGCAGTATATAACATATGAAAACAATGAAAACAGTATAAAAATTGTAGGGTTGTATGCAAATTTGTTAACAAACGTCATTTGTGCTTGATGTACATTTCAGACGAGTATATTCAGGGAGATTATGTATATATGTGTATGTGTATATGTATAAAAAGGTAAAAGTTCCCCTCGCACATATGTGCTAGTTGTTCCTGACTCTAGGGGGCGGTGCTCATCTCCGTTTCAAAGCCGAAGAGCCAGCGCTGTCCGTAGATGTCTCTGTGGTCATGTGGCCGGCATGACTAAACACCAAAGGCGCACAGAACGCTGTTACCTTCCCACCAAAGGTGGTCCCTATTTTTCTACTTGCATTTTTTACGTGCTTTCGAACTGCTAGGTTGGCAGAAGCTGGGACAAATCACGGGAGCTCACCCCATTACGCGGCACTAGGGATTCGAACTGCTGAACTGCCGACCTTTCGATCGACAAGCTCAGCGTCTTAGCCACTGAGCCACCACGTCCCTATGTGTATATTGTATGGGATATTGTTGCATTGTTTTATTCTCTGTTGTAAACCGCCCAGAGTCCCTTGGGAGTGGGGCGGCATAGAAACGTGACAAAATAAACAAATAAACAAACAAACAAACAAACAAACAAACAAATAAATAAATAAATAAATGCATATGTGTGTGTATAGATATATGTATATGTATGTGAGTGTGTATATATATATGTGTGTGTGTGTGTACAAAATTAAAACAAGATTTATACTAAATCACGTACTAAATTAGTATTGAAATTGATTAACAATTAAGAGCATACTGTTACAGACTGAGAAGAGAATTATAAAGGGCTTATTTTGTCTCATGCTAAAATATAAATTAACTTAATTTTACTGTCCACTTCCATATACTAAATCATTAATAATTAGAAAACAGCACAATAAATCAACTTTTATTGGGCCAAATAAAATCCCTTTCCCCCCCCCATGAATAGCTGTTTAAACTCGGTGTTTTTATAGCAGAAATGTGAATGCTTTCTTGTTTCAAAAGTTGCATCTTTGTTAAGGCAAGTGAACACAAAAACAACACTTTGCAATATGTATATATACAAACGTGTATCTTTTGAAAATATACAATATCTTTGGTATGCAAACTCTACCTTTTTGAAGGAGGCCCTAGAGGTGGCCTTCAGGATCTGTGCAAGAAAACACTCAGGAGAAGTCTATTTTCAGTTAAATCAATTAGATCTCTTGAGAATGTGAGATAAGGAGGAATTCAATAGAAATGCAATGTATTTGATTTACAGCAAACAATGTTATCCTCTTAAGATTGCATCTTACCCTCGGTATTCTACTGTATGAAATCCACTCTGTCATAACCTAGGGGTATTAAAAAGAAGAAAGAAAAGTTGTAGGTTTTTATAAAAAAAATAAGTAAAAACAATTACAACAACACACTTGTTAGATATTTTGCTTTCAGGGATCACACCAGTGGTGAAATCCAATTTTTTTTTTACTACCGGTTCTGTGGGTGTGGCTTGGTGGGCATGGCAGGAGAAGGATACTGCAAAATCTCCATTCCCACCCCACTCCAGGGGAAGGATACTGCAAAATCTCCATTCCCACCCCACTCCTGGGGGAAGGATATTGCAAAATCTCCATTCCCACCCCACTCTGCGGCCAACCAGAGGCGGTATTTGCCGGTTCTCCGAACTGCTCAAAATTTCCGCTACCGGTTCTCCAGAACCTGCTGGATTTCACCCCTGGAACACACTTCTTCATCTCTATCTAGTCATCATTGATTTGGATGACTGTTCACCTACCCAAGCGAAGTTTATTTAGGAACCTCAGACCACAGGATATCATCATTATACCTAAGTCAAGACAAACGTTAGCTCATGTAATAGAAACAGTTTAGAACAATTGGTACTGTAATTGTACATTAGCATGTGAAATTTCAACATTACAATACTCTAAATTAGCTACACGGGCTGCCCTTTAAGTAACTGGAGCAGAATATTGTCTTACGCAGCTCTAAGATAAATTTGTATCAGGTTACTCCCTTTTAACAAAATGAGGAGGGAGGGAAGTGCCAATTTATTAAGGGTTTTTCTATCCACTACCAACAAATACATTCGCACCTGAGGAAATTGTATTTCTGATCGCGGGAAGACAATCCCAAGTTATTTGAAAGAGAAACTCTAGCTGTGAAATAAAGCATGACAAAGCATGTTCTTTCATAGCTAGATCGTGCTAGTATTTATTTATTTATTTATTTATTAGTTCATATTTATTATATGCCGCCCTCCTCCGAAGACTCAGGGCAGCTTACAATGCACTTATAGCAATAGCCATCATTCTTTTGTATATACCTGCTTATTAGGGCTTTTGCCCCCCCCCCCAAGCAGTGTTTCTACAAAGTCAGATTATTGCCCCCACAATCTGGGTCCTCAATTTACCTACCTCGGAAGGACGGAAGGCTGAGTCAACCTTGAGCCTGGTGAGATTTGAACTCGCACTAATTGCAGGCAGCTGGCAGCTAAGTGCTACATAACAGCACTTAGTCCGCTGCACCACCAAGGCTCTTACTACCATTTTATAAAGCTTCAATAAGGCCACACCTGGAATATCACATCCAGTTTTGGTCGCCACATTACAAAAAAGAAAAAAAAAAGATGTTGAGACTTTGGAAAAAATGCAAAGAAGAGCAACTGAGATGATTAAGGGCCTGGAGACAAAAAAACATATGGTTGCAGGAATTGAGTATGGCCAGTCTAGAGAAAAGAAGGAGTAGGGGTGACGTGATAGGAGTATTCCGATATTAGAGGGGCTGCCCCAAAGAAGAGGGAGTCAAGCTATTCTCCAAAGCACCTGAGGGCAGGACAAGAAGCAATGGGTGGAAACTAATCAAGGAGAGAAGCAACTTAGAATTAAGGAATCATTTCCAGACAGTGAGGACAATTAATCAGTGAAATGAATTGCCTTCAGAAGTTGAGGGTGCTTCATCACTGGAGGTTTTTAAAAAGAGACTGGACAGCCACTTGTCTGAAATTGTTGTGGCCCTGCCCTCTGAGCCTATCCCATCGGAGGAAGAAAGCTCCGAGCATGAGGAAGAGGAGTCAGCCAGGCCTCCCTCTCCAGGCCCCTCCCCTCTGGCACTATCTCAGGTGCCGGCCGAGGGAGAGGAGATTAGCAGGGAGACAGGTGGCTCGGATGAGAGTGAAAGAGAGACATCATTCCTGGACGCACGCCTCCGAAGGCGTGATAAACGATTGCAGCAGCTCAGGAGGCGTGCTAGGGATTAGAACTGAGTCACTGGACCACACCCCAGAGACTATATAATAGAGGGTGGTGGCCAGTGATCCCTGTGACGAACAAAAATAAACCTTGGATAGTCACTAAAGCCTCGTCTGAAACTGCTGAGAGCAATATTTATTTTTGTTGGACTCTTGTACGCTGAGTATATTATCTTTCTGTTTCTGTGGAAATAAAAGCACTTGGCAGACGGTGTGTATATCGCTGCCAAGTTGGAGATAAAGAACTGGGTGTGTTCCAAGTGCTTCCTTAACCCTCGGCTGGCTGTGTTTGTGTGTGTGTGTGGACGGGGACAGATCAGAAATGGTATCGGGCCATGATGGTGAACCTATGGCATGCGTGCTACTGGTGGCACGCAGCACCCTCTCTGTGGGCACGTGAGCTGCACATGTGCATGCACCTCCCGCCGGCCAGCTAGTCTTTGGGTCTCTGTCATGCATGCGGGGGGCTGTGCACACATGTGTGGGGAAGGCGGGGTGCATTCAGGGGGCTGCACATGCATGCACAGGGGTGGGATGCATACACGGGGGCCAAACGCACATTGCATTTTGGGGGGTGTGGATGCACGTGCTTTGGGCACGCGGTCCGGAAAAGTTTCGCCATCACTGGTATAGGGTCCCCTGCTTGAGAAGGGGATTGGATTAGAAGACTTCCAAGGTCCCTTCCATCTCTATTCTGATTGTTATTCTGATTGATTGATTGATTGATTGATTGAGTGATTGAAATTGTGTCACTAGGGATTGTGAGCCCATAGATAGCTCAGTGTGTATACATACTCCTTTGTATGCTGATGAACTCTCTTAGATCTGTCCATGAACATTATGAGCTTGGTCCAGTGGCTTTAAACCTCAGATGAATTCTGAGAGGAAGCCCATGGTTTGTCCTGGAGAGTCTTAATATTCAAGCACATTTGCATTGATTCTTTTTTTGGGGGATCTGGATTCCATCTTAAAAAGAACAGTAGCACTTTCAAAACTGATAATGCATGTTCTCTTGTTAATGTCCATTTAGAATTTGAGCAGAAGAATTTGATATCAGCTGGGGATGAACCCTAGAATTATCCATAATCTTCTGCTCTCAGAGAGATGAGCTCAATTCCAAAGATGTAAATGCTATAATTCCGAAATAATCTAAATAAATCTTCTCCATATTGTTTCAGATTTAGGGGGAATGGATTTCAGTTTATTCCCTTTTCCCCAACAAACGCTCTGAGAAAAATCAACATATCAAGGAAAATGGATAATTCAGTATCCCGACAATCTAAGAAAATCCCAAAGGCTTTTTTTAAAACATATCTGTTGAGTATAATAAGGGACCTTCTCAAATGGTAAAAGACAGAACAAAAATTAATGTTGCTGGGCATTGTAGGGCTATCTTCAACATTTATGTGTGCAGGGTTGTTGGTACTAGGATTATGGAAGGCAAGATGTTGATTATTCTTTATCCTTTTATTGGCATATGATTGGCTACATGCTACTGAAACCCAAATCCGATTCAAAAATATTGATTCAAATCATCAAGACAAGTTGATTCAAAATCGTCAATTCTGTTCAAGGAATGAAATTGATTTGACATCAGTCATCCGTTTAATTAAAATGTGCACACCAACAGATATGAAGGCCCCAAATTTGATTTGATGCATTGAATTATAATGGTAATTCAGTCAGGAGATTCAATTTGAAGCGTTTTTTAAAAAACTGAATAGCCTTTAATAGCAATAGCACTTAAACTTATATATCGCTTCACAGTGTTTTTCAGCCCTCTCTAAGGGATTTACAAAGTCAGCCTCTTGCCCCCAACAATCTGGGTCCTCATTTTACCACCTTGGAAGGATGGAAGGCTGAGTCAACCTTGACCTGATTAAAGCTGAATCTTTGAATCAACGTTTTGCATAACTCCATTTAGAGCAGGGGTCTGCAACCTTAAACACTCAAAAGAGCCATTTGGACCCCTTTCCCACAGAAAATAAAACACCGGGAGCCACAAAACCCTTCCCGTGCCTGACTATTTCTTGAGTGGCCACAAAACTAGCATATGTAGTTGAATTAAAAGTTCTGTTTTCTACTGAACTGGATTTATCCATGGTTGAAAAGCTCAATAAATCATGTGCCAGCAGGTGTCACACATTGGTAGTTGTGATGCATATTTTGAATGACAGGGAGCCGCAGCAGAGGGGTGAAAGAGCCACATGCGGCTCCAGAGCTGCAGGTTACTGACTCTGATTTAGAGCATTGAAGACTAGAAGAATATGTTTTTTATTTTTTTATTTTTATTTATTTTTATATGCCGCCCTTCTCCGGAGACTCAGGGCGGCTTACAATGCATTAAACAATAGCCTTCATACTTTTGTATATTTTATACAAAGTCAGCTTATTGCCCCCACAAACCGGGTCCTCATTTTACCTACCTTAGAAAGGATGGAAGGCTGAGTCGACCTTGAGCCTGGTGAGAATTGAACTCACAGTAATTGCAGGCAGCTGGATGTTAAATGCTGCCTTACAGTGGTGGGTTCCTCCCGGTTCGGTCCGGTTCGGCTGAGCTGGTAGCGGTGACGATATGATGTCACCGAACCGGTTCTCCCCCCCACCCTCCCACCCCCCCACCCTCCCACGTTATTCTTACCTTTTATTTGGTCCCACCCCCAATCTATTGCTGCCCCCTGAGTCCCAGCTGATGACTAGAGGGAAAAAACTTTTTAAACTCTTTCCGCGGGGCTTCAAGGGGCCGTCCTACAGCTGATCAGTGTTAAAAGCAAACAAATGAGTCAGGTCGTAAGTGCGAGGACTGGTCGTAAGTGCGAGGACCTTCCAGAAATGACTCTGACCAACTAGCCACGCCCACCTAGTCACATGACCTCCAAGCCACACCCACAAAATAAGCCACGCCCACAGAACCGGTAGTAAAATAATTTAGAACCCACCCCTGCTGCCTTAGTAGCCTCCTATGCCACTCAGGCTCCTTTTTCCCCTTGACACAGGAAACGTGAAATATTTTAAATATCTTATCTTTAAGATACCTTTAAATTACTTATCAATAAAGGAGAATATTTGTAGCTCAGGGTTGAAATGATGGATCCTTGGTGCTCTCTGAGCTTGTTTCTTGCTTTGCAGATGTTTCATTACCCAACTAGGTAACATGATCAGTGGTAATGAGGAGTGCTGTTTGCTGTCAGTTTATATTCTGGTGTCTGGCCTGTCTGTGTGGGTGGGGGTGGTCTTAGACATTCTTTGGTTGGGCTGTATACTGATGGCTCTTTGATGGTTTCTTGATTCGGGTATTGCTTACTTGATTGTTGGTCTGAAGTTAACCTTGGAGTTCATCTATGCTGACCTGGTTGCTGGTGGAAGAGGTGCTGGAGTCCTTTTGTCCTCTTTTGGGCTGGTTGATTGACTCTCTTGGATAGTCTATAGAAGTTGTTAATGTCTATGTTTCTATTGATGATTGATCGGTAAAATAAGAATTACTTATTTCATGAGTTCCAAGATATGATAGAAGTGTTCCAATATTTGAGGGGCTGCCACAGAGAGGAGGAGGTCAAGCTATTTTTTCAAGGCCAGACAAGGAACAATTGATGGAAACTGATCAAGGAGAGATTCAACCTAGAAATAAGGAGAAATTTTTTTGATAGTGAGAACAATCAACCAATGGAATAGAAGTTGCCTTCAGAAGTTGTGGGAGCTTCATCACTGGAGGCTTTCAAGAAGAGATTGGACTGCCATTTGTGTAGGGTCTTCTGCTTGAGCAAGGGTTGGAGTACTAGATGACCTACAAAGTCCCTTCCAACTCTGTTAATCTGTTAATATATAGCCTAGATATAGCTCAGTGATATATAAATAAAGGTTCTGATGCTCATACTTTATGTTAATTCTTTCACTAAGCAAGTTATGAGCATCTACCAGTCGCTTCAAAGTTGTCTTCCCATCTATCTATTCAGTAAATAAGCAGATGCATGAAAAGAAGTAGTAGAAACATCATTTGCTCCATTTTGCAGAAATGTAAAAAGAAGCAAAGGATAATTAAGGCTTCCATTCTATTGTTGCTAATTTAAATCCAGGGTATAATAAACTTTGTAGGACTTAATTCTACAGTAAACCTTCATATAGGATGAAACCAACTGGATTTCTATACTTTGCTGATTTCAGTTATTTCACAAATTACAGATCAGGCAATCAAAATATCCAAAATTCTGAGGTTTCATGAATTCACTCATCAAGAGTAAATACACATATAATCACAGATAAATTATTCAGTTGAACTGGGAATTTAGTTCTGAATTTGGACTTTCAGAAAGTTTTCATTTCCTTGACACTCGAAGTGGTAAAAGGAGGAGGAGGAGGAGGAGGAGGAGGAGGAGGAGGAGGAGGAGGAGGAGGAGGAGGAGGAGGAGGAGGAGGGGGAAGGAAGAAGGAGAAGGAGAAGGAGAAGGAGAAGGAGAAGGAGAAGGAGAAGGAGAAGGAGAAGGAAAAGAATCCATTTCCATTGCCAGTAGAGATGACCTTGGTTCTCATGAGAAAACTCTCTGTTTTGTCTAGTAAGGGATTCCAATCTCTTCCCCCCACTTCCCCTTTTGTGTGGCAACAGAAAAATGGATGCTGCCAGTCATATGTGGTGGACTTAAAGCAAAAAAAAAAAAAAAAGGGGGGGGGGCAAAGTTACATAGGTGGCTAGAAAAGACAACAGGGAAACATGTAGATTTTAAACCTAAACTGTTTTTATTAGGTATAATATCAGGAAAAAAATTGGATAAGAAAAGTATGTATTTAATATTACATGTCCTAATGGCAGCGAGGATTATCTTCGCACAACATTGGAAAAAATGAAGAAACACCGCGAGATGAAAAGATAATTAAGAAGATACTAGACTGTGTAGAAATGGATAGATTGACATTGAAAATTAAGCTGGAAGACATATTTTTGTTAGGAATACTTCCAGGGATATATGACAAAAATTTTTTACAATATTTAGTTATACATACAGTATTACAACAGCAGCAAGAATAATATATGCACAAAATTGGAAAAATAATAATACACCAACGGAAGCAAATTTGATTAGAAAAGTTTTGGAGTGTGCAGAGATGGACAAGCTCACAAGAGAAATACAAGAAAAGGAGGAAACAGAATACTACATGGTATGGGAGAAATGATATGAATGGTTAGAGGAGAGGTATAAAGGGCAAGGAAAGAGTAAATGAGGAAGATCTAGGAGTTGAAATGTAGTAACGAACAAGTGGAAATGGAACGGACACAGAATGTATGATTGAAATTGAGTACATTATTATCTTTATTTATATAAATCAATATTAGAATCATATGTACAAATGGTAAATTGAAGTAAGGGAGAAAAATGGATATAGAATAGAATAGAATAGAATAGAATAGAATAGAATAGAATAGAATAGAATAGAATAGAATAGAATAGAATAGAATAGAATAGAATAGAATAGAATTCTTTATTGGCCAAGTGTGATTGGACACACAAAGAACTTGTCTTGGTGCATATGCTCTCGGAGTACATAAAAGAAAAGATACATTTGTCAAGAATCATAAGGCACAACAGTTAATGATAGTCATAGGGAAACAGTCAATATAAATCTTAAGGATACAAGCAACAAGGTTACAGTCATACAGCCATATGTATGAGGAAATGGGTGATGGAACGATGAGAAGATTAATAGTAGTGCAGATTTAGTAACAGTGTTGAGGGAATTATTTGTTTAGCAGAGTGATGGCATTTGGGAAAAAACTGTTCTTGTGTCTGGTTGTTCTGGTGTGCAGTGCTCCATAGCATCGTTTTGAGGGTAGAAGCTGAAATAATTTATGTCCAGGATGCGAGGGGTCTGTCGATATATTCACAGCCCTCTTTTTGACTCGTGTAGTATACAGGTCCTCAATGGAAGGCAGGTTGGTAGCCCTTGTTTTTTCTGCAGTTCTAATTATCCCCTGAAGTCTGTGTCTGTCTTGTTGGGTTGCAGAGCCAAACCAGACAGTTATAGAGGTGCAGATGACAGACTCAATATTTCCTCTAGCGCATACGTAAGAAATGATGCGAAAATGTTGAAAAGAAAATAGTAAAAATTCTTTTCTTGTTTTTTAAAAAACTTTAATAAAAATTATTTTTTAAAAAAAAATTAAGCAGGAAGAAGATACAGAAGACTATCAAACATGGAACCTATTTTATGAGTGGTTGGAAAAAAAGGGTGGAGATTAAGAATTTAATCGGTATTGTTAACCAAATAAAATACCCAGTCAACACAATGTTTATTAAGCACTAAGAAATGTAATTAATTTTTAAAAAATCATTTTTTTTTAAAAAAGACTGCTGCCAGGCTCGGTTCGAAGTTGACAGTATGGTTCTAAGTTGGGGACTATCTGCAGTCATTATAAGCAGCAATATGTCATAATGCTAATGTAACGTATAGTATGTAGAGATCTCGATCTTAGCATCCTCACCAGGATAAAGTCCCCCAATCTTTAATCTCTCCTGTTTATTTAGCACATAACTATTTTCTTTTACCCAAAGATTTTTCTTTGACTTTTCTCAGAATTTATGAACTGTGATGCGAAAGTGTTTCAAGAAAAGATAAAATCTCCCCGAGTGCTTGACCTTGGTGTCTTCGTGGACACAGTCACCGAGTTTTCTTGGCAAAAACACAGAAATAGTTTGACATTGTCTCCTTCTGGGATTTCTTGCCTACAACTCTGGTATTTGTTGTTGATCTCCTGTCCACTTACTACCCAGTCACAATCCTACTTATCCTTTTTTAAGAATAGAATTGGTTAATCGTTAAAAAAAAAAGGCATTGGATAAAACAACGGAGCTCAAGTTTTTCCTTTGTGTGAACTACTCCATAATTATCAGTGAAAGCTTTTGGTAGGGATCAACGATATGACACCTGCTTTCCAAGAAATCCCAACTTGTAGATGTTGCCTCTAGCACTCCAAGTTTAAATAAAACAAAATTGTAAATGGTCCAGAGCTTACAAGATCACCAACTCTCATAAGATTTTGGTATTCTAACATTCCTTTGTATGTTAAAATAATGGGGGAGGGGGGAGTTTCGAGAAAACCATTTGCTCTACTCACAGATGGTTAGTCTACATTTCAGTTCTGTGATCAGTTCTGGCATTTCACATTGAAAGAAATAAGGAAGAGATTCTGGTGAGAATTGTCAGATAAAAATTCAAGGCATTTTTACATTACTGTCAGGTTTCGATGTCATCTCAAATAAAATAAATTGCATTTCCAAACAGATAGTCTTTGAAGAAATCTTTCATTTTATTAAGCACGACAACCTGTCCCCGATCGTGGCGTAGCCAACTCTGACTTCCTGACCCCAAACCTTCCCTTTCCGTTCCCCAATTCTCTGCGTCTCATTGGCCCTCTTCCAAATTACTCTCCCCATATCTACTACTTAAGCTCCCAGGAATGTCCCCCCTCCCATCTCATCTCCTAGGGGATATTATCTTCAGGGAAAATAAGTAGGTGAGAAGTCAAGCGTCCTCTTGCCAGCTGCCCCCTCTTCTCCTTCTTATGTCAGCACTAGAGTAAATGCAGGTTGAAGTGCTGACAATTACAATATTGCTTACTTTTTTTTTTTTTTGAATGGAATTTGAAAAGCTACATGTTGGGCTTGATTTAGTGGATTCCTGAAGTAATCAGAGGGTTAGATCTGATGTTTGATATCATACCAAAAATCTTGAGAGTTTCGCCGTCTTCTGAAATGATGAACACTTTGAAAGAGATCTGTGTGTTTATATGTATCCATATAAATTTGGATTTATATGTATTTAGAGATATAAAATTAAAGTAAACCTGAATCCTGGCAACAGAAGAAGACTTTTAAGTCAGGAAAGGTCCCACTAGCTCCTTAATAAAATAGAATAACAGAATAATAGAGTCGGAAGGGAGCTTGGAGGTCTTCTGGTCCAACCTCCTGCTCAAGCAGAAGATCCTATTCCAGGGGTGTCAAACGCAAGGCCAACAGGCCGAATCTGGCCCACGGGGTACTTAGATGTGGCCCATGGGGCCACCCTGGAAACAACGAAGGACCGGCCCACGGTGCGTCTGCCAGAAAAAATGGAGCTCTGGAAGGCCGTAAGTGCCCCCACCCTGGGTTCCATTTTCGCTGGCAGAAGGCTAGCAAAGCAAACTAAAAACAAAACGAAAAGAGAAATATTTATTTATTTATTTATTTATTTATTTATTTATTTATTTATTTATTTATTTATTTATTTTATTTCTATACCACCCTTCTCCCGAAGGACTCAGGGCGGTGTACAGCCTGATTAAAAGCACAAAGACAGACAAAATTTAAAAATAATTAAAATTATTAAATAATAGGCTCAATTATAAAACCCCCAAATTGTTTCCCCTTTTGCATTTGAGCATGCAAGAAGGGTCAGGAAAGGAGAAAGGGAAAAAGGAAAGACAAAAAAAAAGAAGGGAAGAAGGGAAGAGAGCAAGAAAAAGCAGGAAAGGGAAGAAAGAACAAAGGAGAATGAAGAGGGAGGGAGGGAAGGGAAGGGAAGGGAGGGAGGGAGGAAGGAAGGAGGGAAGGAAGGAAGGAAGGAAGGAAGGAAGGAAGGAAGGAAGGGAGGGAGGAAGGAAGGAAGGAAGGAAGGAAGGAAGGAAGGAAGGAAGGAAGGAAGGAAGGAAGGAAGATTATGAGAGGGAGAGAGGCTCTGCAGGAAGTCTGCCTTAGCACTTGTGCCACCACAGGTGCCCCCAACTTAAGTGACATTGAGCTGCCCACACCCATCCCGCCCATGCCCATCCTGCCCCCCCCCCGAGGTCAAACACAACCCTGATGCGGCCCTCAATGAAATTGAGTTTGACACGCCTGCCCTATACCATTTCAAACAAATGCCTGTCCAATCTCTTCTTAAAAAGACGAGTGAAGGAGAACTCTCAACTTTTGGAGGCAAGCTTTTCCCCTGATTAATTGTTCTCACTATTAGGAAATTTCTCTTTAGCTTTAGGTGGGTTCTCTCCTTGTTTAGTTTCTTTCCCTGGCAAGTAGAAATAGTACAATAGAAAGAATTGTACCACGTTATGCCTCACTGTTGACTTTCTTTCTCTTCAAAACAAGGTGATCGACGGAAGGGTGACTAGTTAAGATCATTTCAAGTCATGGATACTCCATTTTTGGATTTTCCGTTGACGAGTTTGCAAATTGTAAAATTGGTATGTATCTTTAAAGTCGGATATGGTTGAGCTTTCAGCCTGAACAGCCCACCTGACAGCAAAATCATTGCATTACACGCTCGAAAGTAGTTTCTATATTTGATGCTTACATGCTAAAATACTTGCTCCATTTGTCCAAAATAAAGACCAAATATTTTTTTCTTTCACAGAGAAAACCTCACCAGTGGCATTTAAAAAAAAAAAAGAAAAGAAAAGGGACAGTACACTTAATAGCTCCTAATGTTCCCTAGGATGATTATTTATAAACTCTATGGGCTATTGTTATTCTACTGAAATTTACACATCTAATAAACATTTGGGATGTAATTAGTGCATAAACAATTGTGGATACATATTTGCCCTTTGAGCCTCCACTGAGCTATCTGGCATTATTCAAAGCTTTTCCCAAAGCTTTACATATTTTCCCTTTTCAGCAATAAGCTATCTGTAAAATAATCCCTACCTCTTTATGGTCCTAGCAGGTGGAGACTTTTGCACTCTGTTGAACACATTTGAACTCAATCTGAAAGAAAAAGAATAGAGTTTTATGGGGAAATGTAATGCAATGCATCATACAAATGGATCTCTGAACAAGTTGTTAACAGTTGGGTCTCATTTATTGTTTTGTAGATATATCTGACAAAGAAGAAACTAAAAAGCTTTGACCTGGAGAAACTTCATCATTAACTTGCATATCAAACCAAGCCAAATCATATAAAATTGCTTAGTGTACCACCAATTATTAGGAATTCAGCATCAGTGGCATCTGCAAATAAATAAATAAATAAATAAATAAATAAATAAATAAATAAATAAATAAATAAATAAATAAAATGCAAAAAATTAAAATCTCGGGTGTTTTCCCGCATCATGTTAAATAAATTAGTTAAAATGTTTAAAATTCTGGTTATAATCCTAGCTTAAAATCTTCTAAAAATCCTTACAGAGCACTCTGCAAGGTCCTTTAAAACCTTAGCTAAAATCCTACCAGTACCTTAAAAGTTTTTCTAATAGCAACATTTTGACAGGCTCACAACACTGTCATCTTCAGGCTCTTATCTAGTTTAGAAGCTGTGGGTTCTCTGTTGCGAGGTTGGAGCTGTCGCTTGTCTATGTTTGCTGCTGCTGACGTATGTTGGTTAGCAGAGGTAGCAATAATAATGTAATAAGAAAAAATAAGCCATGATTCAAGCTTCCTCTTAAGTACATTGGCTACAGAGCTAGCCAATCAGAATACAGTATGATGCAATACAGCATTACAGTCTTAAAGCTATACATTACATTTTGACTGCAAACATGCATTGATGGTTTATATGTATTGCCAACCCAACCAGTTAAGCAATAACCATTCCCTAACAAAGCCCCATCTCCTTTGTATATATATCAGGGGTGTCAAACTCAAGGCCCGGGGGCTGGATCCGGCCCACAGGGTGTTTAGAACTGGTCCATGAGGCCACCCTGGAAACAGCCCTCCTGAGCTCCATTTTCACTGGCAGAGGGTCGCAGGAGGCCGTAGCGGCCAAAAACAGAGCTCACAAGGGCCACGGGCAGCCCTCCTGAGCTCCATTTTTGTTGGAAGAGGGTTGCAGGAAGCCGTCGCAGCAAGGGTGGTTCTAAAATTTTTTACTACCTGTTCTGTTGGTCATGTGACAATTATTTAGGATTTAGTAGAGGTACTAGTCTATCAGACTTTTAACTGCTTGCAGAGCTGTACCGATCTACCCATTTATTTTTGCAGGCACTGATCTACTCATGTATTTTTGCAGGCACTGGTCTACCCATTTATTTTTGCAGGCACTGATCTACTCATGTATTTTTGCAGGCATCAGTCTACTCATTTGTTTTCTTTTAACACTGATCAGCTGTAGGGCAGCCCTTTGAAGACCCACGGCAACAGTTTAAACAGTTTTTTTTCCCTCTAGCCATCAGCTGGGACTCAGGAGGCAGCAATAGATTGGAAGTGGGGCCAAATAAAAGATAAGAATAATGTGTGGGGTGGGTGGGGGCGGGGGGGGGGCAGAACCGGTTCGGTGATGTCATATCATTACCGCTACTGGCTCGGCAGAACCGGGCGGATCCAGGAGGAACCCACCACTGCGTCGCAGCCAAAAACGGAGTTTAGGAGCCCGTTTTTGCTGGCAGAGTGCTTGGGCCGCCACAGGCGCCCCTGACATGAGTGACGTCGAGCTGGCCATGCCCATCCTGGCCACACCCACCCCAGCCACCCAAGGTCAAACACAACCCTGATGCGGCTCTCAATAAAATCAAGTTTGACACCCCTGGTATACAGCTTGCTTGTTTTGATTCCTTTCTGCAGAAATCACTGCTTTCATATAAGATGCTTTCAAAATTCTATAATATAACTTCAGCTGAAGCCAAGCAAGTGCAGCTCGTGGGCCCTCTGGAGAAGTGACATTGTTTTGATAAAATGAATCACACCATGAATGCTACATGATTCGCTTTATTGAAATGAAGGAGATGACCCAATTTGTCTGGGCAAATCAGTTGGGAACCTGCCCACAACATGTCTCAAAGCTGCCAGTTGGAAGACTTGTGACATCCTAGCTTTCAGCCAGCAATTTGGCGAAGACGAGTAATGTTCTTTCTGGGGCTGACTGAAGAAGGTGAGTGGCATTTCCTTGGACACCAAACAACAAAGCAAAGCTTAGTTCTTCTCTCACCCAGAAGCTCTGTGGTATTTGAAGAGGGCTGCCTCTGTGCAGTTGGGCTAAAAGCTATTCATGTTCGCTTCCAGATGTTTCTCATCTTAAAACTCTACTGAAAACAATATCAATATCAATAGCACTTAGACTTACATACTACTTTTACAGTGCTTTACAGCCCTCTCTAAGCATTTTACAGAGTCAGCATTTGGGTCCTCATTTTACCCACCTCGAAAGGATGCAAGACTGAGTCCACCTTGATCCTGATGAGATTTGAACTGCCAAATTGCAGGCAGCCGGTAGTCAGCAGAAATAGCCTGCAGTACTGCACTCTAACCACTGTGCCATCGTGGCTCACTGTGACTTATTACAAGCTCAACAGAAGAAACTGTGACTAAAAAGTGCATATTAGAAATAATCCAGGGGGCACAGTGGCTCAGTGATTAACGGTGCTGATCTTGTGATCTGGAAATCTGACAGCCTAGGTTCGAGACCCAACTGCTGCACAATGGGGTGAGCTCCCATCCTTATCCCAGCTCCTGCTCACCGAGCAGTTCGAAAGCATGCAAATGCGAGTAGATAAATACTGTAGGTACAATTTTGGTGGGAAGGTAACAGCATCTCAGCGTATAGTCATGCTGGCCACATGACCACAGAAGTTTCTCCGGACAACGCTGGCTCCTTTTGCTAAGAATCAGAGATAGACATGGCTCCTAGTGCCAGACATGACTGGGCAGGGCAAATTTATTTATTTATTTATTTATTTATTTATTTGTTTATTTATTTATTTGTTTATTTATTTATTTATTTATTTATTTATTTATTTATTTATTTGTTTATTTATTTATTTATTTATTTATTTATTTATTGGTTCGATTTATATGCCGCCCTTCTCCGGAGACTCAGGGCAGCTTACAATGTGTTAAGCTATAGCCTTCATACTTTTGTATATACCTGCTTAGTAGGGCTTTTGGCCCCTCCTAAGCGCTGTTCTTTTTTTATACAAAGTCAGCTTATTGCCCCCAGAATCCGGCTCCTCATTTTACCTACCTCGGAAGGATGGAAGGCTGAGTCAACCATGAGCCTGGTGAGATTTGAACTTGCAGTAATTGCAGGCAAATCTTTCCTTTACCATGTTTCCCCAAAAATAAGACCCTGTCTTATATATATATATATATATATATATATATATATATATATATATATATATATATATATATATATATATATATATATATATATATATATATATATATATATATATATATATATATCCACCAAAAAAGGAACTAGGTCTTATTTTTTTTGGGGGGGTGGGGGGGATGTTGTCCACTGACTCACCTCACTTGCATGTGTCATCCCTGGCCTTCTTTTCCAAGGCTTGTTGCCTTAGAAGAGTGAGGAAAATTCTCAGGGACAATCTCACTCTGGTCATCACTTCTTTACCCTCCTACCATCGGGAAGGAGATATAGAAGTATAGCCAGCCGCATAAACAGGCTGAAGATCAGTTTTTTTCCATGGGCTGTCAGACTCCTGAATGAGAAATAACATCATAACTACGTAGTATGATGGACTGCAGGGTCGGCGCAACATGTAACATGTTCACACTGGTTCAATAGGACTGGGTGTTTTGTTAATATGATTTATTGGGTTAGGGATTTTCTGTCTTCACTGTGAGTTGTATTGTGTTTGGGGAGAGGGTGCACTGAGGGAGCTCAACCAATCTCATTGTACATACGTTGTGCACTGACAATAAAGATTTGAATTTGAATTGAATTGTCAGAGGCCTTCAGGAACTTCTTCGGCTTTGGATATTTGCAGCCACAGCAAGGCTTTCCTGAAGGTCTCTGTAGCCGATAACAGAGCTCCGAATCAATCCGGAGCTCTGTTATCAGCTAGAGAGGCCTTCAGGAAAATCTTGCCAGCTGCAGAAGAAATGGGCCAAGGTGTGCGAGGCCTCTCTGCAACTATCCGAAGGTAAATAGTAGGGCAGCTCTACCACCCTGCATCCCCACCCTAGCTTAATTTTTACCTGTGCACCCTGGAGTGGGTGGGGTCTTAATTAGGGCTTATTTTAGGGGTAAGGTAGGTTTATTTATTTATTTATTTATTTATTTATTTATTTATTTATTTATTCAATTTATATACCGCCCTTCTCCTAGTGGACTCAGGGCGGTGCACAGCCAAAACTAAAATACATAACAATACAAAATTTAAAATTAATTAAAAGAATTATATACTTTGGCCCGAATTAAAACAGTGCGAATTAAAACCCATTAACAAATTAAAACTAAACAATTAATAACCATTAAAAACTAAAAAAGGGGGGCGGGGTTCATGCCAGCCCGGCTTGCTGGAAAAGAAGAGTTTTCAGGGCTCGGCGAAAGACCCGAAGATCCGATATCCTTCTTATCTCCGGGGGCAAATCGTTCCAGAGGGCGGGGGCTGCCACAGAGAAGGCCCTCCCCCTGGGGGTCGCCAGCCGACATTGCCTGGCCAACAGCACCCTGAGGAGTCCCTCTCTGTGGGAGCATACTGGACGGTGGGAGGCTATCGGCGGCAGAAGGCGGTCCCGCAAGTACCCAGGTCCTATGCCTTATATTGGGCATACATGTAAAAATCAAGCTAGGACTTACTTTCTGAGTAGGTCGTATTTTCAGGAAAACACGGTAGAAATAGTCCATTATACATACATATGTGATGACAATGTTTTCTCCCCTTTTTAGTAATATGCATTTCTGGACATTTGATAGAAGTGACTAATATTGAAAAGGGCATCAAGTTTATGCGGCTCAGATTGAGACAGTTCTATACATCCCATAAAGTCAGAACTGTTGTGTTGCGAAAATGTTTGGAACAAACAGTATTTTGATTTATTTGGATTGCAATAGATAGCCGAGGCGATCTCGGTTTTGGCAAAGGAGAGGAAATTATTCAGCTTTTCACCAATTATAGCTCACAAATGAACCGTTTTCACAGCTCGAATGTTCATATACTTAGATTTTTATTCTAAAGAATTGCTGATTAAGCTCCACCGAAATGAGTCTCTTGGTTACCATATTCTATGTTAGTATGTAAATCAGTGCAGATCACTCACTTGTGAACTGTTGGAAATGATCAATACTGTTCAGAATTTATCAAAACATGTAATAATCAACTTGCTTCAGAGGGTGAATTATAGTTAAATACGACATTAATATTTTATATCTTGTTTTGCAGAATATTTTATTTTCAAATACAGTAGTAGCAATAGCAATAGTACTTAGACATTCGTACAAAAAAAATAACATGAGAGACTAGGTGACTTGGTGGCTAAGACACTGAGCTTGTCAATCAGAAAGGTCGGAAGTTTGGCGGTTCAAATCCCTACTACAGATCTTCTACGTGAGCAGGGGGTTGGACTAGATGACCTCCAAGGTCCCTTCCAATTCTGTTACTGTTACTTACCGTATTTTTCGGAGTATAAGATGCACCGGAGTATAAGACGCAGCTTAGTTTCTGGGGAGGAAAATAGGGGGTAAAAAAATCTGCCTACCAGATATTCATCTGGCTAGCGTCCTTAGTCTGGTCAGCTTCAGCACATTAGTTTGCTGGTTTTTATCCCCTGCTTGGGAATTAAAAAAAAAAAAACAGCTTCTAAAGCACAACTGATCTTTGGAGAGAGAAGCAATGAGAAAAGCAGGCAAACCACGGAGATCGCTTCACTCGCTAGTGCCTCCTTAGGGCTGAAAAAAAGCTTCACAGCTGAGAGTTGGAGGGAGCAGGCAAAGCCCGGAAGATCGCTTCACTCGCTAGGGCTGAAAAAAAGCTTCGAAAAAGCTACATTCGGAGTATAAGATGCACCCAAATTTTCAGCTTCTTTTAGGAGAGAAAAACGTGTGTCTTATACTCCAAAAAATACAGTATATACTGCTTCACAGTGCTTTGCAGCCGTCTCTAAGCAGTTTACAGTCAGCATATTGCCCCCAACAATTTGGGTCCTCATTTTACCCACCTCGGAAGGATGGAAGGCTGAGTCAACCTTGAGCCTGGTGAGATAAAATTTAGTATCTAAATTTTAGAAATTCAGACGTCACACAGGAAATCCACAGTAAACTTAACCATAAGAGCTGCGTCCACATGAATTGATTTGCTCCTTTAGATATAGCTAGCTGGATTTTTAAATTACATGCAAACGTCTATCTTTCTGAATGAGAAGCTAAAAAACTAAAAACAAATTAGTAGAATCCTTCCAGTTGTATAATCACTGATTGAGTTGGGTAAGAATTTATCCACTCTAAATATACTGCATGCTGCAATAATATACTGAATATTGTGGATGTTTTCATCCCTCACTTACTAACTGAGAAATTTAAAATATAGCAAACATGAAAGCTATCCTTGCCAAACCATAGTTGTTGATGAATTATGCAAAAAAATAAATAAACTAGGTTGGAGTATTGGACCCTTACTTCAAGTAGTCTATTCAAGTAGTTGTGAAAATATCTACAGACCAGTTGTGAAATCCAAATTTTTTTACTATCGGTTCTGTGGGCATGGCTTGGTGGGCATGATGTGGCTTGGTAGGCATGGCAGGGGAAGGATCCTGCAAAATCTCCATTCCCACCCCACTCCAGGGAAGGATCCTGCAAAATCTCCATTCCCACCCCACTCTGGGGGCAGCCAGAAGTGGTATTTGCTGGTTCTCCGAACTACTCAAAATTTCCACTACCGGTTTTCCGAACTGCTCAAAATTTCCGCTACCGGTTCTCCAGAACCTGTCAGAACCTGCTGGATTTCTCCCCTGCTACAGACCCCTCACATCCTGGACATAAATTGTTTCAACGTCTACCCTCAAAATGACGTTATAGAGCATTGCACACCAGAACAACTAGACACAAGGACAGTTTTTCCCCCGAATGCCATCACTCTGCTAAACAATTAATTTCAACAACACTGTCAAATTAACTATTAAGTCTGTTTTACTATTCTTCTTCTCTTCCTTACTAGTACCTATCTTTTCCCACTTATGGCTATATCCATGTTGCTTGTAACTGTACAACTTATATTGCTTTTATTGTTTCCTAGTATGATTTGATTGCTTATTAGTATCCTATGACTATCACTAAGTGTTGTATCTTATGATTCTTGATGAATATATTTTATTTTTTCTTTATGTACACTGAGAGCATATGCACCAAAGACAAATTCCTTGTGTGACCAATCACACTTGGCCAATAAAGAATTCTCTTCTCTTCTCTTCTCTTCTCTTCTCTTCTCTTCTCTTCTCTTCTCTTCTCTTCTCTTCTCTTCTCTTCTCTTCTCTTCTCTTCTCTTCTCTTCTCTTCTCTTCTCTTCTCTTCTCTTCCCTTCCCTTCCCTTCCCTTCCCTTCCCTTCCCTTCCATTCCCTTCCATTCTAATTCTAATTCTCTTCGTCTGTGTATTTGTGTACACACACAGGCATGACTGCCTGTATCTCCAAGAAATTACTATTGTCTTTCAAGATTTTCTCCTACTTGTTGTAGTTGTTTGTTTAAACAAAACAGCACATTAGTGCTTTCATTAGTGATTCACAAACACTCTGCATTGAGCATCTCTTCTTGATCCACGAATAGTTAAATATTTCAGAGGAGCAAACTGCAACTCACCATGCGCTCACTCAGCCCCGATGTGATTTTTTTGCACCCCTTTAAAATCTCCTAGGAAGACACACTGTTTATTTTTGCCGGCAAAATGAAGATATTCAGCCAGCTGTGTGTGCCTCCTCTTCAAAAGTCCTTTAATGCCTAATGCAATTGCGTTTTGTCTTGTAATAAGGTTATTGTCTCCCTCCTTTGACACTAAAAGGTTTAATGGACATGTTTTGTGTTTTATTACATCCAGGCCAGATCAGGTGAGGCTTTATTTTACATCTCTGAAAGGTTTGTGATGGTCTTGGAGGATATTTAGAAGATTGAGTCACTCTTTAGGATGCAGTGGCTCAGTGGCTAAGATGCTGAGTTTCTCGATCGAAAGGTTGGCAGTTCAGTGGTTCGAATCCCTAGTGCCGCATAATGGTGTGGGCTCCCATAACTTGTCCCAGCTTCTGCCAACCTAGCAGTTCGAAAGCACGTAAAAAATGCAAGTAGAAAAATAAGAACCACTTTGGTGGGAAGGTAACAGCGTTCTGTGTGCCATTGCCATTTAGTCATGCCGGCCACATGACCACGGAGACATCTTCAGACAGCGCTGGCTCTTCAGCTTTGAAACAGAGATGAGCACCACCCCCTAGAGTCGGGAACGACTAGCACATATGTGTAAGGGGAACTTTTACCTTTACCTTAGTAGCTAGGCCACACAGCAGAAGTCATCGTCAGAATAAACCCTCTCATTCTCACCTGGCTCGCTTAGCTTTTTTCTTAAGGCAGGTGTTTTTTTTTCTCATTTCACTAATAAAAAGAGATTTAAGGGATGCTAAATGCACAACTCTAAGTTCATCTAAGGTCTCGTTTAAAAACAAAAATTGGATTGAGAAAATAAGAAGAATTCCAAGGATATTATCCCTGCCCTTCATGTTAGCAAGGGGGCGGAATCAACTTCGTTTATTTTTCTAAATAAATCCATTGTAATTAGACAGGTACCCTCTCCAAATACACGAGTTAAAGGTAAGGGTTCCCCTCACACATATGTGTTAGTCGTTCCTGACTCTAGGGGGCGGTGCTCATCTCCATTTCAAAGCCGAAGAGCCAGCGCTGTCCAAAGACATCTCCATGGTCATGTGGTCGGCATGACTAAATGCCAAAGACACACGGAATGCTGTTACCTTCCCACCAAACGTGGTCCCTATTTTTCTACTTGCATTTTTTACGTGCTTTCGAACTGCTAGGTTGGCAGAAGCTGGGACAAGTAATGGGATTTCCCCCCGTTACGCGGCACTAGGGACTCAAACCGCTGAACTGCTGACCTTTCGATTGACAAGCTCAGCATCTTAGCCACTGAGCCACCATATCCCTCCAGATACACGAAGGAGGTCAAATATTGTCAGCATGCATGAATGGCTGGACAGGTCTAAGTTATCTGGAGTTTATTTAGTCAGTTGTTGGTTGACTAAACGCCTCTGATGTTTTATGGCAGATACACACGGACTGGCCTGCATTGATTTGCCGGGACTGGATAGAGTGAAGCACACAATGCCCCGTGGATGCTCACATATAAAATTGAGTTGTCAATCCTAATGGGAAAATAGAGAAAGTATAAGAAGGTAGTTCATTCCAGTTTCTAAGAGACGCTCAGAGTAAGGAAGGACTGACAGCGACTAATCTCTTGGGCAGACTGTGCATTTAAACTCTCTCTTCTTAGACAAGTTGGAATAATTCTCCCTGTCTTTTCCTTTAACTTCCCTGTCTGAGATAGGTTTCAAATGAAGCACAGTTAAAAAGCCAAAAACCAAAATTGGAAGCTTCAAACCATCATTCTAGAATATACAGGGACAGATCTATGCCACGATGCCATGCATTCAGAAAAGAAGTATGATATTTTTGTTATGTTTATCAGTCCATTTTGAGGGCATAGTAAGCCAGAGAAAATACTTAATACATTGATAGTACTTATCTACAGGATTGCTATCCTATTATTTTGCCTATAGGACTGTGGGTGGCATGGGTGCCAGATATAAACCAATAAAATAATTTTAAAATAGTGGTAAGAAAAATGGGACTCATTAGTTGATAATAAATAAATAAAGATTGAGTTGTTTTAGATGTCCTTTAATGGATCAGGTGTCAGCACTTCAACCTGCTGACTCTAGTGCTGACATAAGAAGGAGAAGAGGGGGCAGCTCGTAAGAGGACGCTTGACTTCTCATCTACTTATTTTCCCTGAAGATAATGTCCCCTAGGAGATGAGATGGGAGGGGGGACATTCCTGGGAGCTTAAGTAGTAGATATGGGGAAAGTGATTTGGAAGAGGGCCAATGAGACGCAGAGAATTGGGGAATGGAAAGGGAAGGATTGGGGTCAGAAAGTCAGAGTTGGCTACGCCATGATCGGGGACAGGTTGTCGTGCTTAATAAAATGAAAGATTTCTTCAAAGACTATCTGTTTGGAAATGCAATTTATTTTATTTGAGACGACATCGAAACCTGACATCAGGTATAAAAATGCCAAAATATAGTCTTAACTATAACTAACTAAGAGGGATCTTGGAGTCCTAGTAGACAACCATTTAAATCTGAGCCAGCTGTGTGCTGCAGCTGCCAAAAAAGCCAACACAGTTCTAGGCTGCATAAACAGAGGGATAGAATCAAGATTGCATGAAGTGTTAATACCACTTTATAATGCTTTGGTAAGGCCACACTTGGAATACTGCATCTAGTTTTGGTCTAGAAAGAGTGCAGAGAAGAGCAACAAAGAGGATGAGGGGACTGGAGGCTAAAACATATGAAGAATGGTTGCTGAAACTGGATATGTCTAGTCTGATTAAAAGAAGGACTAGGGGAGACATGATAGCAGGGTTCCAATATCTCAGGAGCTGCCACAAAGAAGAGGGAGTCCAGATATTCTCCAAAACACCTGAAGGGGGCAGGACAAGAAGCAATGGGTGGAAGCTAATCAAGGAGAGAAGCAACTTAGAACTAAGGAGAAATTTCCTGACAGTGAGAACAATTAATCAGTGAAACAACTTGCCTCCAGAAGTTGTGAATTCTCCAACATCGGAAATTTTTAAGAAGATGTTGGATAACCATTTGTCTGAAGTGGCATAGGGTTTATTGCCTAATCAGGGGGGTGGACTAGAAGACCTCCAACTCTGTTATTCTAAAGTTCTAACTATGAGCAACCTCATGCAAATATTATATTGTGAGCCCCTTGCAAACAAGTTCTCACTATTATTCATTCATAACGTATGTGTGATGCATGAAGACATATTGATACCAGCTGACAATTTCTTTCACTGTAGCAGGGGTGGGTTCTAATTTTTTTTTACTACTGGTTCTGTGAGTGTGGCTTATTTTGTGGGCGTGGTTTGATGGTCATGTGACAATTCTTTAGGATTTAGCAGAGGTACTGGTCTACCAGGCTTTTAACTGCTTGCAGAGCTGTACTGGTCTACCCATTTGTTTTTGGAGGCACTGGTCTACCACCACACTGCCTTTTAACACTGATAAGCTGTAGGGCGGCCCTTTGAAGCCCCGCGGCAAGAGTTTAAACAGGTTTTTTCCTTCTAGCTGATCAGCTGAGACTCGGGAGGCAGCAAATAGATTGGGGGTGGGGCCAAATAAAAGGTAAGAATAACGTGGGGGCGGGAGGCCCAGCTCCCGAACAAAGAGAACCGGTTCAGTGATGTCATATCGTCACCGCTACCGGCTTGGCCGAACCAGGCCGAACCGAGAGGAACCCATCACTGCACTGTAGATATTCCTCAATGAAAGCTATCTTATGTACAACATGTACTCCATTAATGACAAATCGGGAAAATAGCTCACCTTTCTACTCCTACTTCGTTTGGAACCGATATCTTATGAAGTCCCTTGAAGCAAAAAGAGTCTTAAAAAATGAATTCTTATATTCTTCAGCATGGATTTTCGTAAACAAGGTTGTTTCATTACTGAACGATGAGTGCCTGAGTTCAAAACAAACCCGAGAAATTATTTATTTTCCTGAAATAAAAGATTCATCCAGTCCACTAATGGGTGTCGATAGCGTAGAATTCTATAGTTGCACCCGCCTCTGAGAAGCAAGCACATAAGTAGGTGATTTTTATCCTCTGAGGATTATTCCCTACAGCTGATCCAAAGGATGAAGCTACACATGACAGTATAAAGTAGAACAAAAGGCATCAAGTTGTCACACATAAAGGGGAGCTGAATTCAAAGCAAATAAGTTTTTTTTTTAAAGACTTTGAATGGCTCCATTGTTCTGTTGTCTTCCATAGCTATGCTTAAGGGAGAAAACTATATATAACCCAGAACAGAACTTTTAGCTCAAATCTTTTTCTTTTTTTTCCTGAGAGGGGAAAACAATTCTTCTACAATAAGCCTAGAAGTGGCTAGTTGGTTAAAATCAACAAATGAAACTATTTCTATCTGCTTCTTAACATTTCGTTTTCTTCTTGCAAGTCCTGAGTACAGGTTGCTGAACAAAGGAAAACAGAATTTGTTTCCCCCCCCCCCTTCCATGTCCCTGTCCTTGGAGGGATGAGTTTCATTCAGATTGTTTTTGTTGTTTGTTGCGAAGTCGTGTCCGACCCATCGCAACCCCATGGACAATGTTCCTCCAGGCCTCCCTGTCCTCTACCATCCTCTGGAGTCCATTTAAGCTCAAACCTACTGCTTCAGTGACTCCATCCAGCCACCTCGTTCTCTGTTGTCCCCTTCTTCTTTTGCCCTCAATCTTTCCAGCATTAGGCTCTTCTCCAGTGAGTCCTTCCTTCTCATTAAGTGGCCAAAGTATTTGAGTTTCATCTTCAGGACCTTCTAAAGAGCAGTCAGGCTGTACGGATCTGGATGGGGAGGAACCTTTGAGTTAACTTAAGAGGGTTCGGCGTGTATGGAGAGCTGGGTCAAAACATAACCATTTTAGGTTATGGTTTACTAATAGTGATCTGTTCCAATAAGCATAATTATGATTAACTTCTGTTTACACATAATAGGAAACTATGAAATACTAAATTTCAGTTTCTAAAAATGTTTGTAATATTCCACTTGGGCGAGATAAAATAGGTACTGATTTCACGTTCCTTTCTGTTTGTCACACAGGATATTTTTTTCTCTAGATAATCCCCAACTCCTGTTGCCAGCAATAAGTTTCCCAATTTCTCAGTCACCAAAAAAAAAAAAAGAAAAAAGAAAATTGCTGGGATAAAACGGTGGTTTTCAGCTCTATATTATCCTTCTTTCCTATAAAAATAGTTCTAGGACCCAACCCAGTGGTGAAATCCAATTTTTTTTACTACCGGTTCTGTGGGCACGGCTTAGTGGACGTGGTGTGGCTTGGTGGGTGTGGCTTGGTGGGCATGACAGGGGAAGGATACTGCAAAAGCTCCATTCCTTCCCCACTCCTGGGGAAAGTATACTGCAAAACACCCCAAGGTGGAGCCTTGGATCGAGTCGTGCCTCTGCGGCCTCTGACCTGGTGCCGATCCCTCGTGGCTCCTTGGTTTACCGAGGAGCTGAGGGAGATGAAGTGCCAGAAAAGACACCTGGAGAGTGGTTGGAGGGCCAGTCTCGCTGAATCTGACCGAACACTGGTAAGGTCGCATATTAAGACCTACTTAGTGGCGATAAAAGCAGCAAAGTTTAATTACTTTTCCGCTCTTATTGCATCATCAGAGAATCATCTGGCCCTCCTGTTCAGGGTGACCCACTCCCTGCTCCAACCGGGAGCGTGGGAGGACCCCCTGGAAGGCAGGGCTGAGGATTTCGGACAATATATGTATGACAAAATTGCTCAGATCCGGGGGGATTTGGACTCTGACTGGGTAGATCTGGGCAGGGTGGCAAGGATAGTCTTGAGAACGTTATCTGGGAAGAGTTTGACTCTGTTACCCCTGATGACGTGGATAGGATTCTGGGGAGACTTAGTGCGGCCACATGTTTACTGGATCCGTGTCCCTCCTGGTTAGTACTGGCTTCCCGGGAGGTTACACGAGGCTGGCTCCAGGGAATGATTAATGCTTCGTTGAGTGAGGGTTACTTCCCCGCTGCCTTGAAAGAGGCGGTGGTGAGGCCTCTCCTCAAGAAGCCCTCCCTGGACCCAGCAGGATTGGCCAACTACCATCTTGTCTCCAACCTTCTCTTCGTGGCAAAGGTTGTTGAGAGTGTGGTCGCGTGACAGTTTCCACAATTCCTGGAGGAAACGTCTTATCTAGATCCATTCCAGTCGGGTTTCAGGCCTGGGCACAGCATGGAAACGGCATTGGTCACGTTGGTAGATGATCTCTGGAGGGCTCGGGACAGGGGTTGCTGCTCTGTTCTAGCCCTGTTAGACCTCTCAGCGGCTTTTGATACCATTGACCATGGTATCATGCTGCACCGGTTGGAAGAGTTGGGGATGAGGGGCACCGTGTTACGGTGGTTCTCCTCCTTTCTCTCTGACCAGTCGCAGTTTGTGTTGGCAGGGGGGCAGAGGTCGACCTCAAGGCCTCTCATTTGTGGAGTGCCTCACGGGTCAGTCCTCTCGCCCCTTTTGTTTAACATTTATGTGAAGCCTCTGGGTGAGATCATCCGTGGCTTTGGGGTGAAGTACCACCAGTACGCTGATGACACCCAGCTGTACATCTCCACCCCAGGCCACCCCAACGATGCCCTTGAAGTGATGTCTCAGTGCCTGGAGGCTGTGCGGATCTGGATGGGGAGGAACAGGCTCAAGCTCAACCCTTCCAAGACTGAGTGGCTGTGGTTCCCGGAATCCCGATATAGTCAGCTGACTCCATCGCTGACTATTGGGGGCGAGTCTTTGGCCCCCTCAGAGAGGGCGCGCAATCTGGGAGTCCTCCTGGATACGCAGCTATCCTTGGAGGAACATCTGACGGCTGTAGCCAGAGGGACCTTTTGTCAGGTTCACCTGATTCGCCAGTTGCGACCCTTTCTTGATTGGGATTCCATGTGCACAGTCACTCATGCCCTCGTCACCTCTCGCCTGGACTACTGCAACGCTCTCTACATGGGGCTCCCCTTGAAGAGCACCCGGAGGCTCCAACTGGTCCAGAATGCGGCTGCGCGGTTAATTATGGGAGCTGCATGGCACTCCCACATAACACCGCTCCTGCGTGAGCTGCACTGGCTCCCAGTGGCCTTCCGGGTGCACTTCAAGGTGTTGGTTACCACCTTTAAAGCGCTCCATGGCATAGGACCTAGTTATCTTCAAGACCACCTGCTGCTACCGACAACCTCCCATTGACCCGTGCACTCCCACAGAGAGGGCCTCCTCGGGGTGCCATCAGCCAAACAATGTAGGCTGGTGAGCCCCAGGGGGAGGCCTTCTCTGTGGGGGCACCTATCCTATGGAACCAGCTGCCCCCAGAGATAAGGAGAATCCAAGACCTCGGTGCCTTCCGCCGTGCCCTTAAAACTTTCTTTTTTCAACAAGCCAGCTGGCTTAACATATTTTTAAATTTTTAATTTTTAATTGGTTTGTTATTTTAAACTGGGGCCAAATTAATATATATTCTTTTAATTGTTTTTAATGTTTGTATTGTATGTTTTTATCTGGCTATACACCGCCCTGAGTCCCTTGGGAGAAGGTGCGGTATATAAATTTGAAATAAAATAAAATAAAATAAAATAAAATAAAATAAAATAAAATAATAAAATAAAATAAAATAAAATAAAATAAAATAAAATAAAATAAAATAAAATAAAATCTCCATTCCCCCCCCACTCTTGGGCCAGTGAGAGGTGGTATTTGCTGGTTCTCCGAACTACTCAAAATTTCTGCTACCGGTTGTCCAGAACCTGTCAGAACCTGATGGATTTCACCCCTGACCCAACCACATTTTAAAAAAAAAATGTAAAAGAAAATAATCTTTTTTTTTTTTTTTGCTGCCAAACTGCTCCTGACTTTCCTAGGTTTGTGTCATCTGTCACCTCTCGCAATGCTCCAAATGTTTATTTCCTGCCCTATTACCTTCTAAAAACACATAAATGTTGATATGTTATTTCAATCCATTAAATTTTAGGCCCCCTCCCAACTGCAAAACAAATAAAATTAAAAATCTTGCTGTGCCAGAGTGCATTAATCCATCAGCCAACTATTTGTGTTTTTTCCCCTCACTTATTTCTTTCATAACCTTGTTTCTGGGCTGCATCCAAGGCAAGCAGTGGAATGCCACTGAAATTAATAAAATACACAAGCAGGAAAATAGGTATCCCCATCCTATTATTTCCTGACTTGCATCAGTTATGGGCAACATTTTCTTCTACCGTTTAAATATACCCCTTATTCTGCTCCGCTGAAAAATACTGCAGTTTTGTTAAACCCAATAGCAATCTGTTATTTTGTTCTCCTGCTATTCTGTTGTTATTCTGTTATATTGTTGTTCTGGTGTTCTGTTCTGTTATTCCATTATTCTTTTATTCTGCACTTCTGCTATTCTGCTATTCTGTTGTTATTCTGTTGTTCTGCTCTGTTATTCCTCTATTCTGCTATTCTGTTATTCTGCTATTATTCTACTATTCTGTTATTCTGCTATTATTCTGCTATTGTGTTATTTTGTTGTTCTGCTCTGTTATTCCATTATTCTTTTATTCTGCAGTTCTGCTATTCTGTTATTCTGCTATTCTGTTGTTATTCTGTAATTTTGTGGTTCTGCTCTGTCATTCCACTATTCTGCTAGTCTGTTATTCTGCTATTCTGTTATTCTGCTATTATTCTGTTATTCTGTTATTGTGTTATTTTGTTGTTCTGCTCTGTTATTCCATTATTCTGCTATTCTGCCCTCTGGAGGCTGGAAACAGGCCCATTTCCGGCCTTCCCAAACTTCCGGTAGGCCCAGTTTTCACCCTCCCTGAGCCTCTGCATGCACCCTGCACTTGCCTGCATCCAAAATGGGCCATGTGGGGACTCCTGGGAGGGGCAGGCAGGGTGGGCGGGGCCAGCCAGGAGTGGGATTTGGGGGTTCTCCGAACTGTACAGAATCTTAGCTAAATGTTCTTATGAACCCCTGTGAACCCCCAGCAGCCCACCCCTGAACTCCACCCTCAGTATCAGTGATGGGATTCAGCCAGTTCACATCTATTCGGGAGAACCGGTTGTTAACTTTCTAAGCAGTTTGGAAGAAATCTTATTTTGTTTTTTTCCACTTTACAGGGCTTCCTGTAAGGAAGGCAGGAAGGAAATATTCTGGTGTTGTTTCTAGCTTAATCCTTATTGTCCTGCTTACAGAAACTGCCTCTCTGGTTAACCCTTATTACATTGTAACAGCTAAGGCAAAGTGCCCATCGATGTGAGTGACGTTGAGTTTGGCCATGCCCACACGGTCACATGACCACCAAGCCATGCCTACCCAGATGGTCATTAGGGCAGAGAACTGGTTGTTAAATTATTTGAATCCCACCACTGCTCAGTATTAATCATTTCAGTTGTCTGCTGCAATAGATAACCCGAGATCAAATACTCCTTTATTTTATGAAGGAGATCTACATTTTCTAAACAAAGGTAATTATAACCTATTTGATATATTTTTTCAGGGATCATACACGTGGCACCAGATAGAGGAACAGAGAGAAAATTTGCTAATAATACATTTAACCTAGAAATTAGTATTTAGCATCCTTTTTATACCACAAATGTCATTCGGTGGAGTAACCTGCTATATAACAGCCATTTATTTATGTCAGCATAGCCAGAAGGAGTAGATGATTTTGTTGTTATTATTTTGTTTTTGTTTTTTACTTTTTAATGCTTGGATTTAACGCTTGGAGTCTCTGTTATAAATACATAGCTTTAATTATTAATGGACTCTTTCTGGATTTGTCTAAAATTCTTCTTGATGTGGTTGGTTTTTTTTTTTAAAAAAACACAACCCTTTGAGAGACTCAAAGAGGAGATTAATTAATATCTTTAGACACACTTCCACAGAATGTTTTGGCAATATCAAAATGTGTTCAATTAATTAGTCAAAAAGGCATGTATGTCTATTCATATGCTCGCTTGTAATTCTATCCGTACTTTAATCCATTGAATCAACTTCGAGGTTTGCTCAGAAGGTTAATGAGGCATTGAAGAGAAGATGGCTTTAAAAGCTGGAAGGTTTAACACAACCCTGTCCTTCAGCGGTGGGTTTCACATTATTTTATTACTGGTTTGCCCCATGCACGCATGTTTGTTTCATACATGCACAAGCCCAGTTCGCACACGCGCCTGCCTTCCGCTCATGTGACCGGCCTTCCATGCATGTGCTTTGCTCACATGTGTGCCTTTCACTCATGCACCCGGTCTCAAAAACGTCCTTAAATAGGATGGCATAGAGCTGGGGCAGGTGGGCGGGCCCATCCACGATTTCCGCTTCCGGTTCAGGCAAACTGGTACAAACCGGCTGAATACCACCTCTGCTGTCCTTGTTTAACTTCAGTCAAACAGAGGAAAACCTTCCCCCTTGAGAAATAGGGGAACATGGGAAGGCTGTATGGCTGGGGAACATCTAAAATTTGAAACGTCTTTCCTCTGGGAAGCAAAGGCCTTTTTTTCCACCGTAAGAAGAAGAATACATTTTATCTTTGCAGCCCTGTCAGTTCTAATCACCTTGCCAGACAAATTTCAGAGAAGGTAAGACATTTTCTCCCTCTTGGGAATGGAGAGCTGTGTTTCCATAGTGCCAAGCCTGTATCACCTCAAAGGACACGAGGCCTCGCCTTGAATAAATCCTAAAGAGGCTCCTGCGCAGACAGATTGACGAGGCCCATAAATGGTCCTATAGATATTCTTTCCCGCAGCTTTTTTGACTGTAGATGGAAGGCATCGGTTTTACAAAATGGGCCGGTACAGAAAAGATAACCGAGATAGATTTCTTGAAAGGATTTTCGGCTTTTGCAGGCAATGAAATGAATGAGAACTGATCCTCTGCCAAATAGCAGTGGCCCTTAGACTTATATACTGCTTCACAGTGCTTTACAGCTGTAAGAAAGTTAACACCCACCCATTTCCTAGAAGAATGAAATATTCTAGGAAATATTAAAAAGGCAGAATATTGTATTTCCCTGGATGAGAAAAGGAGAAACAGGTTTTTAAAGACAAAGCAGCTCCCTGCCCCCCATTTCAGCTTAAAACCTTCACCCTCAGGACATGATTGAATTAGCTTCATTACCTCATCACCCAGCAGGATTCAACCAAGCTTGGGACTCAAGACAACCTACAAAGTTACCCCTGCATGGCCCCATGGGAGTCTGACAACCAATCAGGATACCTGCCCTTATACAGGAACAGGAAGTTCCAAGGCAGGGCCCAAGAGAGGGTGTAATTCTCTCTCTCTCTCTCTCTCTCTCTCTCTCTCTCTCTCTCTCTCTCTCTCTCTCTCTCTCCTCATGTGCTCGATTGCCCAGGACCTCAAACCATGTGGTCCTGTCCACCATTAAACCATCTTTCCAAGCAGCTTCCATGTTTCCAGTGTCTTTCAGTTCCACTTGGAACTGAATCCAGATGGACATTTCTTCCAACACAGCTTTACAGGAAACAGTTAACGATGAGTACAGGGCTACCATCATATTTGCATCATGATATCAAAATCAATTGTGTAAGACATGCAGTTTGTGTTACAATGCATGTTTCATCACTCTCTTCATGGACACCTACAGTCAAAGAGAAGTCAATTAAGACAACAACGTCTTAAACATCACTGGCTAATAATTCACATCTCTTCATGACCGTTTCTAGAATGTATACGTGCTTCAAGATACATGCAATCGCATAGAAATAGCACTTAGACTTACATAGCACTTCCTAGTACTTCATAGCCCTGTCTAAGCAGTTTACAGAGTCAGCCTATTGCCCCCAACAATATGGGTCCTCATTTTACCAACCTCGGAAGGATGGAAGGCTGAGTCAACCTTGAGCTGCTCATAATAGTAATACTTCAGCCACTCTCTCTAACCTATGGTCCATGCAATAATATTGATATAATTTACTTATTATTGTTTATCAAATGGGGAGCCCCTTGTCAATGTCTTTTATGACTGAATCTAGCCTTAGAGGGAGATATATGACATACGTTCATGCATCATACCCTGCTTAGTCTGCCCCCTCCATCGAATATAGGAATATGGATAGAAAGCTACTGCTTTTCAAGTAATCCTCAATTAGTGACTGTGTTGTTTAGCTACTGTTCACCATTACGACGGTGTTGAAAAAATAACTTTATAGCCAATCCAATTTTCACAGGTCTCTAAAACAAAAAGAAAGTACAATTGTTATCCCAGTTGCCGTTTCAACGAGCAACTGCTTCACTTCATGACTGAGCTGGTCATCCCAATTTCAGTAGCTAAATGAATATTACCTGCAGCTTTCTTTACTGAAAAGTAAGCCCTGTTTTAAAAATCCAGAGTCCTTTTTTTTCCCCAAAAAAAATTAACATGCCACAACTGGACAGCAGATTTTACATTTTTAAAAACAGGAGCTCCTTTAGTGAAGGTAAGTAGGGACACGATGGCTCAGCAGCTAAGATGCTGAGCTTATCGATCAAAAGGTTGGCAGTTCAGTGGTTCGAATCCCTAGTGTTGCATAACGGGGTGAGCTCTCGTTACTTGTCCCAGCTTCTGCCAACCTAGCAGTTTGAAAGCATGCAAAAAATTCAAGTAGAAAAATAGGGACCACCTTTGGTGGGAAGGGAACAGCGTTCCGTGCGCCTTTGGCATTTAGTCATGCTGGCCACATGACCACAGAGACGTCTTCGTACAGCACTGGCTCTTCGGCTTTGAAAATGAGATGAGCACTGCCCCCTAGAGTCGGGAACGACTAGCACATATGTGCGAGGGGAACCTTTACCTTTAGTGAAACTGTTGGATTTCTGCAGATCATAAACTAAAATAGATTTTAGAACTGGAGAGGCCAGGGGAAGGCAAATATATTCTCCTTATGTGTTGGAAAGCCTCCTTAGCAACTACCTCTCCTTTCAAACATTTCTGTTAGCAGCTGGTTCAATACAATATGATTTAACTTCAGTTTACTTTTCAAAAGGGCACCTATTTGATGTTACTACATTTAGCCTCACAGTTACCCGTGGCATGTTTATTTTTTTTTTCTCCCATTAGCAATATTCATCTGCTCTTTGACAGAGCTAAACAAAAAAAGAAAGAAAGAAAGAAAGATCCATGGCAATTCAGAATCTGTCATTTCAGAACTGAGGTGGCTGGTTGGACCGGATTCAAATCCATCCATATTTTAATTCTGACACAGTCCTACACAACCTTTTCTCCCAGGGAAGCAGTTTAGCAGTAACATGGGAGACCTCTGCCATTGGCATGCACAGCTGCTACTGTACAACAAACTGCTTCATTTCTTTTTCTTCTAGCTGTACAAAAATGATGTGAAGCGCTAATACCACTTTATAAGGCCTTGGTAAGGTCACGCTTGGATCCTGCATCCAGTTTTGGTTGCCACGGTGTAAAAAAGATGTTGGGACTCTAGAAAGAGTGCAGAGAACAGCAACAAAGAGGATTAGGGAACTGGAAGCTAAAACATATGAAGAACGGTTGCAGGAACTGGGTATGTCTAGTTTAATGAAAAGAAGGACTAGGGGAGACATGATGGCAGTGTTCCAATGTCTCAGGGGCTGCCACAAAGAAGAGGGAGTCAAGCTATTCTCCAAAGCACCTGAGGGCAGGACAAGAAGCAATGGGTGGAAATTAATCAAGGAAAGAAGCAACTTAAACTAAAGAGAAATTTCCTGACAGTTAGAAACAATTAATCAGTGGAACCATTTGCCTCCAGAATTTGTGAATGCTCCAACACTGGAAGTTTTTAAGAAGATGTTGGATAACCTTTTGTCTGAAGTGGTGTAGGGTTTCCTGCCTAATCAGGGGGTTGGACTAGAAGACCTCCAAGGGTCCTTCCAACTCTGTTTATATTGTATTGTATTGTATTGTATTGTATTGTATTGTATTGTATCGTATCGTATCGTATCGTATCGTATCGTATCGTATCGTATCGTATCACATTATGTATTGTATTGTATTGTATTGTATTGTATTGTATTGTATTGTATTGTATTGTATTGTATTGTATTGTATTATAATCACTGCTGATTCAACGGGCCAAAAAGAGCTTCAGAATATACAAGTGCTGTTGGCAACCCCTTACATCAAGCATGTATTTATTTTCTTGGGATCATCTGAAGCTGGGAAGACATAGCTGCTTTAAAGAATTCCTGGCCCCTATGCTCTTGAACAGACTGGAACATATTTTGTCTGTAAGTCCAAAGGCTGTATAGTGTTTTTTTTTGTTTTTTTTTTAGCAAGAACACTCTTTAAACTTTATCATATTTGCAATAAAGTAAACAAAAGATCCCACAGTGTAGTACAGACCCAGGAAAAGAAAAAAAGAAAAGAAAAAAAATCAGAAAGTCCAGTTGCTTCCTGAAAAAGCATCTTTGGGACAACCAAGACGTGGATGACGGAGAATCTCTACAGACTTTTAGCTATACAATTTGGGATGAAGATCCTTGGAATGGTGTGGGAGCAAGAATGGATTTCCAGAGGAAAAAATTGCAGACTACAGGAACCAGGAGTGCTCCTCAGGTAACCCTGAGGACACAGATAAACCTCCAAGTGCTTCAACAACCCACTTAGAGGATACAAATGATCAGCTGTCTGCAAGGAGTATAAATCCTTCCATTCCCCACCATCCTGTCAGAGTTGAAGAACCTTCTTGGATAAGAAGTGAAATGTCTTCAAAAGAAAAAAACCAAGTCCAGTTGCCTCCTGAAAAAGCACCTTTGGGACAACCATGACGTGGATGATTGAGAATCTATACAAACCCAGGGAAAGCTGTCTTAAACTATGTATCAACCCCAATGACTGGGCATGTGGATGTCTGATAATATTTATTTGTGTCCCAAATTTTTGCCATGTAAAATGTAATGTAAAGTTGGAAGGCTCCCAAACTCCCTTGCATATCTTAACCAAACTGAAAATTCTTCCATGTTTTGTCTCAAAAGCAGATGGCCTTATGAAATTCAGGTGTCAAGCCTTAAGGCGAGATTCTAACCTTGACTAAATAATTTATAAGATACTGATGAATGAGAAGTTACTCTGTAGGCTTTGCACAAAATGTATGCAAATAATCACAGGCTTAATGAGTTGTCCTGCACTCAGTTTAAATATAGTCATTAAATTATTACCAGGACAGATACTCTAAAATACACCACAATTAAAACAACAACAATAACTAAAACGAAATGTTTCTAGCCTGTAGCAAAAACAGAGTGGAAAGCTTTTTGTCTTCTTTTTTGGTTAAGGAAATAAAAATAAATAAATAGGTTTTCCTATAAACAATATAACTTGGAAACTCAGTGCTAATTTAACTCTTCCTGTGTGGATTAAACACATTGTTTTCATAATTTTGCTTGAGTAGTATTAAGAATCTTGTACAGATGTAAAGATATTCCCAAATAATAGCCCAACTTGTTGGAAGTGTAAGACAACTCATGGAACATATTACCATCTATGGTGGATGTGCCCGGCGGCAAAAAAAATTGGACATATATAAAGAAATGGCTAGAAAAAATAATAGATCAACCAATTGAAAAAAAGCCAGAAACATTCTTGCTAGGAATACTTATGAGAACATATACCAAAGAAATAAAATATCTGATCCTACATATCATAACTGCCGCAAGAATAACATATGCATAAAATTGGAAACAGGAAAAAACTCTAACAGACGAAGAAGTGATAGAAAAAGTTTTACAATGTGCTGAGATGGATAAATTAACAAAAGAAATTAAAGAAAAAGAAGAGACAAATTATTATATAATTTGGAATAAATGGTATGAATGGCTTGAGTCTAGAAATAAAGAATAATAAATACAGGGAAGAATTTAAAATTATAAAACATGCATATAATAAATGTATAGAAATATATAAACTTAAGTTTACTAGTGTTAGAAAATACAATGTAACCAAAGAAAAAGGGACGATGGAGAAAATGAAACGTAAACGAGATAAGGACGAAAAGATACAAAATGGAAAAAAGACCACAAAGAAACATTGTTTTTTTTTAAAAAAAAGAGGAGATATTTATATGTTGTATGTTATGTGATTGTCATTTTGTGGCATAATAAAATATTATAATAATAAAAAAAGACTCTTGTACCTTCCTCTTCAATCATATCTCAGGAATTGCTGATATATAAACCGGTAAAACTTCATTGAGTCGGGTTTAACTCTTGGAGACAAAGATGAACTTACAGTGGTACTCATCATTAATTGGTGATGAGTACCAAAAATTATTCATTCATTTATTGATTTATTGATTTATTGGTTCGATTTATATGCCGCCCTTCTCTGGAGACTCAGGGCGGCTTACAATGTGTTAAGCAATAGCCTTCATACTTTTGTATATACCTGCTTAGTAGGGATTTTGGGCCCCCGCTAAGCGGTGTCCTTTTTTATACAAAGTCAGCTTATTGCCCCCACAATCTGGGTCCTCATTTTACCTACCTCGGAAGGATGGAAGGCTGAGTCAACCTTGAGCCTGGTGAGATTTGAACTCACAGTAATTGCAGGCAGCTGGCAGCTAAGTGCTACTTAACAGCGCTTTAGTCCGCTGCTCCACCAAGACTCCTTTTATGAGTGTCAAATGAATTTTTCCCATAAGGAATAATGTAAAATCTCATAAGGCAGCTGACACCGAGTTCTACTTTGTGTGCTGAATACCAAACAACATTTGAATATTGGGGCAAAATTTTTGTGTCAAAATCAGAGGTGGTATTCAGCTGGTTTGGACTGGTTTACCCAATCCGGTAGTGGAAATAGCAGTCCCACTCCCACCCTCCCTGACCCCAGCTCTATGCCATCCTATATTAGGCATGTTTTTGAGGCTGAGTGCATGCATGGAAGTTGTGTGCAACAGTAAAGCACATGCGTGCGTGCTCACATTTATGAACCAGTAGGGAAAGTAAGTGCATACTACCCCTGGTCAAAATGCATTGAGTACCAAATTTGATGAATTTCAAAGCAGTTGAATACCAAGGTACTCAAACTTTAAACTGTATCCAATTTTTTTTTGGGTGGAGGGGGGCAAGAGAATCAAAATGATTTCCCATTGCTTTCCGTCGGAAAGCCTTTTCTCTCCACCATTCCTCTCCTCCTTTCCCTTGTCTAATACCCTTGGAATTTGCTCATGATCTTTCCTCCAAACAGTAATCAAATTCAATTCTTGACTTTTCTTTCGATAAAATTGTATTTGACTTTTTATTAATTACATTTCTTGACTTTTTGAGGATAGCAACAGTCGGTCCTACTGCCGCCTGCTGTGATCTACCAATATACTGACGTAGACAAAATTTATACTAATGTCAGTGGAGCTGAGGAGCCTTTAGATTTCTGAGCTGGTTCTCTGTTAGACTTCCTTTGCTGCTCAGTTCACTTCATTTTAAATGGTTGTCTCCTCTATCAGCCTCCTTTGGCTGGTGCAACAATTCTCCATCTTTATGAGCTGCTGTATGTCTATTTGCTGCTATAGTCCTTTGTCCTCAGGCACTGCAGTGAGGTGGTATTTGATGCACACTTTTTTTCTTTTTTAAAAAAACCTTTTAATTCTTACTAGAAAGCATTGCAAAGTAAAACTGCAGAGTCATTTCCATTCATTTTTTTATCTCTTGGTTCTTGTGCTGACTACTTAGAAGAAACATTTGAATTAGATTTATTAAATACCCTGCAGAAAAGCTGATGGTTATTAGACAGCAGCAACAAGTCAGACATATCTATGCCTTGTTCTTGCTACACAGAACTCTTCTGTTAGAATTCCTTCTTCGTTCACTGCCTGGAAATTGCCTAAATGATACGTGCAGCAGACTTTACTTAGTCCTCAGAAAGCATTCAACCAACCACAGTCAACTCTTCATACAAACATATTGCAATCGACACCTATTCAGGGAGACAGGTGATAGATAGATAGATAGATAGATAGATAGATAGATAGATAGATAGATTGATTGATAGATAGATACAGTAGATAAATAGATACAGTAGATAAATAGATACGATAGATAGATAGATAGATAGATAGATAGATAGATAGATAGATAGATAGACAGATACTTAGATGATAAATAGATGATAGATAGATAGATACAGTAGATAAATAGATACAGTAGATAGATAGATAGATAGATAGATAGATAGATAGATAGATAGATAGATAGATAGATAGATAGATAGATAGAAGAGAGGAAGGAAGGAAGGAATGAAGGAAGGAAGGAAGGAAGGAAGGAAGGAAGATATGGAAAGATAGAGATAGACAGAGAGATAAAGAGATAGAGAGACACAAATAAAAGAAAACATTTATAGCTCAGAGTTGAGATGATGATGATGATCTCAGTAGTCATGATCATGATACGTACTTTGGGTAATCAATCATCACAATCAAGAGAGCACCAAGGACCACTCAGATAGAGAGACAGACATTGTTAGAGATAGTTAGATAGATGATAGAGACAGACAGACAGACAAACAGATCTCCATTCAAGCTGACCACATGGAACTTACAGTTTCTCTGGTCATCATCTTACTTCTTTTCCCTTTCCTCCAATTAAATGTTGCTGCCAAACTGCCAAATATTACTTATTCTACTTGCTCTTTTATTTGTTACAGCTGTTTTGGGCAGGGGTAGTGGAGCTGTATCATCATAACAAAGCGTGACTTAATTTTCATTATTTCTCCTGTGGCTCACAGCCAGATGGGTGTGTATGTGAGCAGTGGGTTTCACATTTTGTTACCACCAGTTCACCACACACACACACTAGCTTCACACATACATGTGCCTTCTGTGCATGCACTTTGCTTGTGCGTGCAACCTACTGTGCAAGCGCCCGCCCTCAAAAATGTGCCTAAATAGGATGCTACAGGTTCGCCTGAACCGATCCGAACCGGCTGAATACCACCTCTGGTGTGTGTGTATCAGTGATGGGTTGTCCCCGGTTCGGATCGGTTAGAACTGGTAGTAAAACTGGCAGGAGGCTCCACCCACCGACTCTGATGTCATCAGAACGCTTCTGCGCATGTGCAGAAGACGTGTGCACACATGAGCGAAGCAAGTGCACACGTGCGGCCCCGTGTGTGTGTGTGTGTGTGTGTGTGTGTGTGTGTGTGTGTGTAAAATCAAAAACAAAAATGCCATCTTACAATTTTTGTTCCTGAATCTATACGGAATGAAATAGCAATTCTCACACTGATATTTTAGAATAATCTCACCATATGACACAGTAAGTTTGGAGTAGGATGAAGTGGAAACATTATGCCCCCGGCATGCATAATTCAGCTGAGTTGTTCTCTCCTTCTTGGTTAATTGTATTAACTGTATTAAGGCACGCCAGCTGCAATTAATTAACACTTTAATTAGAATTTTAGAAGAACTATGTTATGCAATTTCTTCTTTGTGATACTAATCAGTGAAGAATAACCAATAGCAAAAGAGCGACGGTACAGTTATTTATCTCTGCCTTCACAATTGCTTTGAGTATTTCATTTATCATTATTTAGAAGAATTGAGAGCTTTAATGGGAGCTATTTCTAGTTTTTTAAAAAATAAGCACATTATAATAGCTAGCGATGTTTTCCCGATGTTGACTTTCCATTCAAACATATGAGAGAAATTCATGGATCGAATGCATTTCTAATGTATTCCTGTAACATGTTTGGGAACATGTGGGAAATTTCTTTACCACAAAACAATTTTCATGGATTTTAACTTAAAAAAAAATAAAATAAAATAAAAAGATAAACCATCTGGAATGCAACCCCAGATGGATCATCTTTTGTAATTACAAATGTGAAATCTGGATTCTTCAGTGCTAATTGTTGTTTGTTTTGGAATTCGTCTAACAATGTAACAATAGAGGCGGGAGGAATTCCAAAGCCCATTAACTTCATTCAAAATATTGAGATGTGACCAGCTATCAAAACAGCATAAGAAGATCCTCTGAAGACAACACAGTCTAACATTCTTCCCAATGTATCCTAGCATCAATGGGCACCAGAAGTTCATGACCGAAGAACTGATCTGAAGACTGAGCTCTCATTTAAACTAGAAATGATATGTAGGCTACATTAACAGATAGATTTTATTTATTTTATTTATTTATTTGTTTTAATTTGTATACCGCCCTTCTCCAACAGGACTCAGGGCGGTGAACAGCCAGAATAAAAACAAAACATATAAAATTTAAAAACAGTTTAAAAATAATTAAATATTTTTGGCCACAATTTAAGATAGAATGAAGATCATGTGAAGTGTTAGTACCACTTTATAATGCCTTGGTGAGACCACACTTGAAATACTGCATCCAGCTCTGGACACCATGATATAAAAAAGATGTATTGTGGCCCACTGGCGGCCAGTGGAGCGGGCAGCAGAGTCGGACAGTGAGGAGGTTGGAGAGGAACTTGGGCCAGTCCTGGGGGCTGGCGAAAGCTCGGATGAGGGCTCTGCATCGGAGGCAGAGAGGGAGCTAGACAGCAGTGAGGCAGAGGAACAGCTGGAACCTGTTCCCAGTGTGTGCATGCACAGAACTGCTAGAAGACAAGAGCAACTTAGAAAGCAGGGTCGACTTGGGAGTAAAGCCACACCTTGGAGGTGATTGCCCCCCCCATAGGAAACAAAAGAGAAGTGAACGGGGAGTGGGCTTCTGCAGGAAACAATTTGTTTGTTTCATGACTCTGAGAAACTCTGTGCCAAGTTTTGCCTTGTACTGCGTTTGGAAACTAGTTACCTGGCAGCCTTCCAAGCGAGATAAGGTCTGTGTTGATAAATATTCCTTTGAAAAACTGTTTGGACAGGCCTTGCTGACTGTGAATGAAAGGAATTCACAGTCATGTAAATAAAAGATGTTTTGCCAGGACCAAGACTCTGCTTCCTGCTTTTTAAGGGAGCTAGGTCAGAACAAGATGTTGAGACTCTAGAAAGAGTTCAGAAAAGAGCAACACAGATGATTAGGGGACTGGAGGCTAAAGCATATGAAGAACGGTTGCAGGGATTGGGTATCGCTAATGAAGACAAGGACTAGGGATGAGATGATAGCAGTGTTCCATTATCTAAGGGGTTGCCATGGAAAAGAGGAAATCAACTATTCACCAAAGCACCAGAGAGCCAGACAAGAAGCAATGGATGGAAACTAATCAAGGAGAAAACCAACCAAGAATTAAGGAGAAATTTCCTTGCAGTGAGAAGAATCAATCCGTGGAACAGGTTGCCTTCAGAAGTTGTGGGTTCTCCAACATTGGAGGTTGGCAACTGCAGTGATTTATTTAGCAACCACAGCAAGAAAAGTCATGAAATGGGGCAAAACTCAATTAATAAATATTTCACTTAGCAACAGAAGTTTTGGGCTCAGTTGTGTCTTGAGATTCTCATTCATCCAGGTCATGGTTGTCCCAAAAGTGTTTTTTCAAAAGCCAACTGGATTTCTTTCTTTCTTTTTTCCCCTCCCATCTACATAATGCAATAACTCTGATTTCAGGGGTAAAATTCATAGTAGCATTTTTTTATTGGATTTTTTTATTGGAGACCAAGTATTGTCTTTTTTTTTTTTTTGATTAATTGTTGTGACCTAGGCTTACTGAGTCATTACAAGACACAATTAGTCCCAAACAAACCTACTTTACTGTAACAGCTGAGAATTACTTCATTCCCAGCTTAGTCCAAATTAATTGCCAAACAAGTCCTTCAGAAGAAGTCCTTCGGGCTTGTCACAAACCTTTATCTTCTTTGGCACCCTGCCAAAGGCCTTTCTTGGGAAAGACACATGAAGTTCAGAAACAAGAGACGCCGACTGGAAACAGATTTAGCAACATTGCTTTCCTACAAAGAGCCCAAGAGCCTTTGCTACTCTTTTAAGCCTTATGGAAGGGGCCAATCATCTCCTGGCCTTACTCCCGAGTCGTCCTTTTTGCTTTAGCTGCTCTTGCCTTCTGGCAGCTCTGTGCATGTGTGCACTAGGAACAGGCTCCTCCTGTTCCTCTGCCTCTCTGCTGTCTGACTCTGGAGGCTCCAGAGTCCACACATCGCACCCAGATGGCCCTGGACCCATCTCTGCCTCTGACTCAGAGCCCTCGTCTGGGCCTTCCCCTGACTCCAGGACTGGCCCATTGTCCTCCCCAGCCTCCTCACTGTCTGACTCCACTGCTAACTCCACAGGCTGCTGGTGGACCACAACAATAATAAACTTTTTTTTTCTTTATCTAATGGGGTTCTGGAGGTAGGAACTGCTAAATTTTGTTTGAGATCAGTGGCCATTCTTGCCTCATTGAAATCTTTTTTTCTTAGGGCCGCATTTTCTTTATTTTTCGAAGCTAACCAATCAAATAAAGTCTTTAGCGCAAATTTTGGAACAATCATATTATTAAACATTAAGGAAACCAGGCACCCATTGTAGTCAGTCTTTGTTGGGGAAATATCTATTTCTGACTCCGGAATATCACACATTATAATTATTTGAGCAGCTTTAAAAAAAAAAAAAAAAAAGCTTGGCACTCTAGAATTCCACTTGTTTAATACATGCTTTAAATCAAAACGACTTCTGAATGGAAATATTTGCGGATTGTCTGGAAGCATATTTTACACTCTTGATGAGATCTTCCTCTCCTTGCACCCCTCTCTCTTTTTGTTAAATAGAACATGAAAGCTTAATGTGCTGCGACAATTGCACGCACATATTCCATTGAGCATTTCATCATGGTTTGAAAGCTGTGGAAAATGCAGTATTGATTTTGAACAATGGGCTTCATTTGGTTATTAGTTGAAGTTTGCCGATATAAGGGATTGTATCCAGAGAAGTGTTTTACTATCTAAAACTAATTTAGCTAGTGACCAAAAAAAAAAAGAAAAGAAAAGAAAAGAAGGGAGTGGGGGAATAGACAAATAAGAATGGAGGATGGTAACTGTGATTGTTTTCAATCTTTTAGCATCTTGGAGAACTTCAGCGATGGAAATAAAACTTCTATTTTAGCACCAATCAGTGATAAATTTGTGTTGTGTCCGTTTGAAGAATGTGCCTTATTTTGAGTGTTGGAAGACTCATTAATGCTTAGGGTGTTAATTTAATTCTCTCTCATGCATCTATCATCTATCTATAAACTATCTATCTATTTATGTATCTATGTATCTATGTATCTATCTATCTATCTATCTATCTATCTATCTATCTATCTATCTATCTATCTATCTACCTACCTACCTACCTACCTACCTATCTCTATCTCTATCTCTATCTCTATCTCTATCTCTATCTCTATCTCTATCTCTATCTCTATCTTTCTATCTATCTATCTATCTATCTATCTATCTATCTATCTATCTATCTATCATCTATCTATGTACCTCTCTCTCTCTCTCTCTCTCTCTCTCTCTCTCTCTCTCTCTCTCTTATCTATGTATCATCTGTCTATCTACATACTTCTCTCTCTCTCTCTACCTATCTAACTACCAACCTATCTCTCTCTCTCTCTATCTATCTATCCATCTATCTATCCATCTATCTATCCATCTATCTATCTATCTATCTATCTATCTATCTATCTATCTATCTATCATCTATCTATCTATCTATCTATCTATCTATCTATCTATCTATCTATCTATCTATCTATCTATCTCTATCCTCTCTATCTCTATCTCTATCTATCTAGCTGTCTATCATCTCTATCTATCAATCTGTCTATCTATCTATCTATCTATCTATCTATCTATCTATCTATCTATCTATCATCTATCTATCATCTATCTATCTACGTACCTATCTCATTGGTTGTAAAGTTAATTGTTCATCACTGTCATAGCCACAAATGGTTGCTAACTGGAACAGTCACTACAGAAGGGACTACCTGTATACCCCTCATTTTTATCCATTCAAACCATCCTTGTTTTACATTGTGAAACATTTCAAATTAACCGAATGACAGAGTTGGAAGGAACCTGGGAGGTCTTCTACTTCAACCCCTGCTCAAGTAGAAAACCCTATACCAGTGATGGCTAACCTTTTTGCCGCTGTGTGCCAAAAGCAGGGGGAGCATGGGGGGGGGTTTGCACGTGCATGTGCCACACCCATAATTCAATGCACCCCATGCATATGCATGCGACCCCCTGCACTTACTTCACTTTTGGCACACAATGGCCCAGTGGGCCCAATAGGCCTGTTTTTCGCCCTCCCCAGGTTCCAGAGGCTTTCTTGGAGCCTGGGGAGGGTGAAAATGGCCTTCCCCACCCACCCAGAGGCCCTCTGGAGGCTGGAAACGGACCATTTCCTGACTTCCGGTGGGACTACAAAGCCCATTTTTCACCCTCCCCAGACTCCAGAGCCTTTCTGGGAGCTTGGGGAGGGTGAAAATGGCCTTTCCCACCCCCTCCCCGGAGGCCTTCCAGAATCTCGAAACAGCCCCTTTCCTGACTTCTGGTGGGTCCAGAAGGACCAAAAATCAGCTGCTGCGCCGGAGCTGAGCTAGGGCAATGCTCACATGCCCACAGGTATGGCTCCATGTGCCACCTGTGGCACGTGTGCCATAGGTTCGCCATCACGTCCCTATACCATTTCGGATAAATGGCTGTCCAATCTCTTCTTAAAAATCACAAATGTTGGAGCACTCACAACTTCTGGAGGCAAGTCATTCCACTGATTAATAGTTTCATGTTTCCATAGAGCTTCATGCTTCATATTTTGTTGTTTAAATTTATTGCTTCTCTCTTTTTCACAATCTCATCTATTTTTTTGACTATACCTTTCCTGGTCTTTCCTCTTTGTCCATTCGCTTTTCCTTTATATAATATTTGCTTCGTGTTTTGATCCTCATTTGTTCCTTCTATATGATCTAACAACCTCAATGTACTTTCATGATGATTATTCAGCTTTGTATTCATTCAGCCTCCATTCATTCTTGGCTCGATTCATTTAATAAGTAGTGCATTCAGCTTTCATGTTTCTCTTTATACACCCAACTCTTAATTCCAGCCAACAAAGGAAGTAGAATATATTCTTACGCAATGTAGATATATATTTTTTATTCTTTTGACAAGCATTCATTTCTCACAGGAGAGTACAGACTATTTGTTCACTGTCTCCTAGCATCTGTATATCTTAAAATTTTGCCATTTTTCATTCTCACAAAGCCATTTCCTGGTTCTAATTTTTCACCCATGTCTATAAACTTGCAATTGATCGCACCATTTTCCATGTCAAACAAAATTACCTTGATCTTTGATATATTAATTTTCAGATTCATATTCTTCGTCCTGCCGTTACAATCAAACTTTGCTGCAGATTATTCAAGTTCTCGATCAGCAGAAAGGCATTGTCTGCTTACAAAAATAGAGTCATATTCATGATTCTAGCAACACGTTGCTAACATATTCCCTTTACATGCATCCATAAATACAGCACACAAACAATGACATATCACACATCCTTGAATTTTTTAAATTTTATTTATCAAATTTATTTGCCATCCATTTCGCGGTTCAAGGAGAGTTTATTCTGCATTTATGGCGAAACGTTCATTAAGCACCTTTACAAATACTTTTCTTCCGTATAAATTACCATGCTCAGTAACTCATTTGTGACTTCATAGTCACAAAAAATCCAGAGTTTAATACTAATAATTGTATAATTTTTCCACAAATGCATGGATACATACAATTTTTTTTCTCATTTCTCAGTGCCCTGCTGAATTCAAAAGTCTGACCTACACACCTTCTATATAGCATAAATTAATCTAATTCAAATGTATTCAAAGTAAAATATATTTACATCATTTTGTCCTGACATCACATCATAATATACAAAGGAAACAAACAAGCTAGAATGGACATATGAAGCCTGAGTGATGATGATGTCTATAAATAAAGAGAAACTGTCTATCCATCCATCCATCTATCTATCCATCCATCCATCCATCCATCCATCCACCTGTCCATCCGTCTGTCCATCATCTCCCTCCTTACTTCTCTGCCTACTTTACTGGAGCATGAAAGATTCACTTATCCATCATGTCCCATCATCTTAAATCTACTACTCCTATCAACTGTTGTTGTGTTCCTCTTCCTTTGCAGATATTTGCGCAACACACAACAAAGCTTTTGTTGTTGTTTTTTGCTTTTGTTTTGAGAACAGTACAAATATGCAAGCCGCAGAATTGTAATCACACCTGATTAGCTAGATGAAAGCCAGCTCTTTTACATGGTAACTACTGCTTAATGGGAGAACAATTATGTGATTAGGGTTTGTTTCTTCCTAAACTAAAGTGTTACCAGGAGATCAAGAAGTGAAGTTTATGGGATGATTGGTCTTTGAGTTGTTCTATTTACTTCTTATATCATCTCCAGGTGATACTAGCTGCATTACCATCTGGGAGGCATGAATTCTATTTATCATTATAGGTTGTGTTCAAAATTGAGTCTGTATATTTTCTAATTAACAGCTTCTTTTCCTAGTGGGAAATAGGAAGTAGGGATACAATTGCCATCAAAAAGAAAATCTTATATCAGCATTAACTCATGGTGACCCCTTAATACTGGGAGTTTGTCCCAACCCTATTATGATTATCTTGCGAGATAAGAGCAACTATCTGACCTCAGAAATGCTGAGCAGGCCGGAACTTAGCTAGTTCTTGAAAGAGCTTACCATGAAATCTCAGGGCTGTAAACTAGTTGGGAAGTCAAATAATACATCTTGGAAGAAGATATGAAAAACTACCTACATACTATTGCCAAGAAAATTAAACAGACAAATCCATGAAGTCACTATGGGTCAGGTTTAATTGGAGGAAGACCTCACCTATATTTGTAGCATTATGATTACTTTCAAGCTGACCCATATTGTAGATATTTTTCCTTTTTTCTTTCCTTCCTTCCTTCCTCCCTCCCTCCCTCCCTCCCTCCCTCCCTCCCTCCCTCCCTCCCTCCCTCCCTCCTTCCTTCCTTCCTTCCTTCCTTCCTTCCTTCCTTCCTTCCTTCCTTCCTGGATTTCTGTGGGATGAGTGCTAAACTATTTAAAGAGTTTCATTCAGAATTTTCTTAAACTTCATTACTATTATTATTATAATAAACTAAATAAAGTAATAAATAACTTTATTATCATTGTATGTGTATACACAGTATACCCATACAACAAAATTCACTTAACACCCAAAGACCAGGTCCAACACACATAACAATCCCCATAATGTTAAATATAATATAACATTATACATACACACACACACGATTATATTACTATTATTATTATTATTATTATTATTATTATTATTATTATTATTATTATTATTATTATTATTTAATCTTTGGTGAGATTCACAGCCTTTGACGCTGGTTAATAGCTCAACAGCTCGAATCCTAACCAAGGACCTGGGAACTGTTAAGGTATCGTCGGAGGATGTAAGCTGTTCCGAGTAAGGTGGTTTTTTGTAGAGTCAAAATGTTCAAGTCTGGTAAATTTAGAATTTCTAAATAGCGGGGTAGCCCTTTGGGTATTGCTCCAAGAGCTCCAATTACAATCGGGACAACACACAATTTCTTTTTCCACAGTCGCTCAATTTCAATTTGCAAATCCCGGTACTCTGTGATTTTTTCTTGCTGCTTATCTTTAATCCATGCATCACCAGGTATTTTTTTTTTTTAATTTGATTTATATGCCGCCTTTCTCCGGAGACTCAGGGCGGCTTACAATGCGCTAAGCAATAGCCTTCATCCTTTTGTATATTTATACAAAGTCAGCTTATTGCCCCCACAAACTGGGTCCTCATTTCACCTACCTTAGAAAGGATGGAAGGCTGAGTCAACCTTGAGCCTTGGCGAGATTCGAACCCTGCAGTAATTGCAGGCAGCTGGTCTTAATAACCAGCTTAATAACAGGGTGCCTTAAACCCCTGTACTACCAAGGGGTTTTGCAATGTCAATGAACCACACTTTTTTCTTTTCAACTATTGTTATGTCAGATGTGTTGTGGACTAAGTGCCTGTCAGTCTGAATCCTGAAGTCCCACAAGATCTTGAGTTTCTCATTCTCTAAAACTTTCTCAACCTGATGTTCCCAGTGGTTTTTGCTGTACTCAAATCCAAACTTCTGGCACAATTTCCAGTGATTCCAATGATCTTAGCAACGCAGTCATGGCGTTGTAGATAGTCAGTTTGTGAAATTTTGCTGCACCCACTGATCAGGTGGTCGACTGTCGTTATTATTATTATTATTATTATTATTATTATTATTAATTCAGGTGGCTCCCTAGGTGGCTCAGTGGCTAAGAGGCTGAGCTTGTTGATAAGAAAGGTCAGTGGTTCGAATCCCTAGTTTAGGTCTCCTGCATGAGCAGGTGGTTGGACTAGATGACCTCCAAGGTCCCTTCCAACTCTGTTACTGTTACTTGGAATAAAAATATATTCTTCTTGTCTGAGCTTTTCACATAATGCAATAGGACTTTACCAGTGGGGGGATTCAAATAATTTAACAACCGGTTCTCTGCCCTAATGACCAGCTGGTTGGGCGTGGCCAAGATGGGTGTGGCCAGGGCATATGACAGACAGCACTCGGCCTCCTGCACCTCCCTGGGAGCAAAAACAGGCCACGGGGGGGGGGATACCACCACCACGTGCCCTGTTTTGGGCCTAGTAGGCCTCCCTGCAGCCTCCTGGGAGCAAAAATGGGGTGCATGGGGACTCCTGGAAGGGGCGGGAAGGGGAGGGGCCAGTCATCAATTTAACAATCGGTTCTCCTGAACCAGCCTGAACCGCTGAATCCCACAACTGGACTTTACATATACTTATATATAGAGATGTCTAGAATGTAATTTTATTGTTATGCTTAATCTAATTGGGTGCTAAAGTGTTAAATTGTCTTCTCTTCACAAAAATTGAAATGCTTCTAGAGCATTTCTTCACATTATACATCTGTATGAAAATATTTGAAAAGCAATTATAACTTGTTTTTAATTTTTACCTTAGTGAACGTGAAAAAGAAGCATGAAGGGGGAAAAAAAAACAAGAAAAGCCCAAATCAATAGACAAGAGGTTTACAAGGAACATAATATTAAGTAAATTAAGTATGAACTTTCAGAATATTAGTTCTGTGTATTTAAATATCTTATATCATCTTCAAACTGCAGATCATTATTCCGATCAAGTGGATGAATGAATATCAACAATAGTAATCAGCACAGTATAAAATATAAATGAAATATAAATACAATATAAAGAAAATGATATTTCTTTAAATATAAATTGAAATACGGGATGAAAAAAGTTACAGTCCCATTTGCTCAATAGGAAATCTGCCCTTAATTAACGAATCATCCATAACTTGAGAGTTAAAACTATATTATGAGAAATGTCAGATGTGGTACAAGCCCATGGGTAGAATTATAGTCTAAAAATAGTCTCCGTGTTACATTAAATGCTCAATTAGATTTATCTTTCAAATACAAGGTTAATACAGACATTGAGGTGTGCTCCCAGGATTCTGAAATTTGTGCCGGAACAATTGTAAAATAAAATACTATTCTACATGGTGTTTTCGGGGCAGGAAAGGTGTTCCTTTGGGCAGAATAGAAGGAACAGTTATGCAAAAGGAAATGACTGTGTCCTTCATCACACTAGAAAAAGAAAAAAACAAAGAAACAACAAAAGGTTTTTGACACAAAGCAAAAATGCAATGTTCAGTTGTGCTTTCTATGTTGCTCCTTTCCTCAGTCTCTTATAAATAACACATCACTTACCATTCAGTATGGAAATTAGTCTGAGACAATAAATATCTGTAAAAAATGCCGCCATGCTTCAATTTTTTTCCTATCCCTATTGGAGAACATTAAAGCTGTTGACATTCATTGTGTCATTAGCGAACAACTGAGTACATATTCATGAACATTATTGACAGAATGGGCAAGCAGGATAAGAGTTGTAAGAAAGGCACACACTGTTTACTCTCGAAAGAGCTCTTGAGGACTGTTTAAATGCCCACTTCACAATGCAAGGTAGTGACTTGTTTCTCGGTAGACAATTCCTTTAGCCAGATAAATATCAAAGGAATACGACTAGCGGCGGATTTCGCGTTATGCTACTACCAGTTCGCCATGCGTGCCTGCGCCTAATTCGCGTGCGTGCCTGCCTTCTGCGCATGTGCCCAGCCTTCCACACATCAACTTTGCTTGCACATGTGGCTTCTGAGTGTGCACCTGGCCTCAAAAAACATCCTAAATAGTATGGCATAGAGCCGTGGGGGGGGGGCGGTCCCAGCCATGATTTCCGCTACCGGTTGAATGCTACCTCTGAATACAATGTTATTGAATGCTCTCTGATCAGCATTCTGTTTGAAAGAAACCCAATTGCTACAACTGGTTGAACAGATTAGTTCAACACACTGGCTTTACTTAAATTTGGGTCATCTTTACTTTACTTTACTTTACTTTACTTTACTTTACTTTACTTTACTTTACTTTACTTTACTTTTATTTGATTTATATACCGCCCTACTCCCGAAGGACTCAGGGCGGTGAACAGCCAACAATAAAATACATATATACAAAATTTAAAAAGCAGAAATAAAATTGAATTAAATAGTTTGGCCCAGACAAATTAAAACCCCAATCAATTTAAAACAAATTTAAACTTTGAGTATTAAAAATATTAAAAATATTAAAATTGTTTAAAAAGAGGGAGAAAGTTAGGCCAGGCCTGCCTGGTGGAATAAAAAGGTCTTTAGAGCGCGGCGGAAGGTGCGCAATCTATTTTAATCCTAGATTTTCCCTAACTTCTTAACTTTTCTAAGGTTCATTTTCTTCCTATTTAGCCTTCACTTTCATTTATTTATTTATCTTTCAAATTAATGAATCACCCACCTTCCTCAAAGAGGGATTCTGGGCAGTAACACAACAGCATGTTAAAATATAAAACAGTATATATATATTTATATATATATTTGCTCCTGGAAGCATGAAGCCGAGAACACCAGCCTGAAGATGACGAATGAGACTTCGTCGAAATGTCGCCAAGACACTTCCAATTTTACGTGGGAGAAGACCCGAATAACCAAAGACCTACATACAAACACCCACGAAAACCTGAGAATGAATATATATATATATAATAAGGGTGGGTTCTACTTAGCTTTACTACCCGTTTGCAACAGGATCGCACATGCGCCTTCCTTCTGCACATGCACAGAAGCTTCTGCACATGCGCAGATCACCGATGACGACATCTGGGGTGGTTGCGAACCGGTTGCAACCCACCACTGATTATAAAAAGCTCATTTAAGCTCATTAACACAACTGCCTCTAGCTACCTATTCTTTTTTTATGCTTCTCTGTGATGTCATCAGTGCTACTGCTAACTACTATTACATGTTGATGCTGAGAATTTCCCATTTTTGTTTAAAAGAAGAAATCTAAAAACTACTTTAACCTCAAGCATTAGGTGCTACGATAACTAATAGCTAGCTGGAAAAGCATGCTATAATCATATAGCGTGACATTACAGCCGCCGATATTCTGATAGCTCTCAATAATATATATTATGTGATATAATAACATAGCATGCTGTACTATAGCGCAGACGAGGGATCGGATGGATAGGTGTGAATACAGAAGCTCAAGTGGATTAAAACTCAGAATTTTTTTTCAAAGAAACCATGCAAGACGGTGTGTCTTGGACATAATCATCTAACTTAACAAGTGCAGGTAAGGCGTAGAAAGTGTCTGGGTCTTTATCAGTATGGGTATGTTGCCCCTAGCAACAGTGCGTGAAAGCTGTCAGTCATGCTACTTATAAGAAGTATTGGAACATGTTTCACCTGTTATTCTTTTAATCCTGCCTTCACAGAAGTGTCGGTCACTCTATAAAGAAAATTATATCTTACTTCCGTGTACTGTAAACATTTTCATGATGCCAAAGACATTTCTTTTCCGGGATATTGATCTTATGACAACGTTTTATTCAATTGTCTTTATTTCTATTATGTCGAATGATAAATGTAGATTTAATAACTCGCATGAAGGCTGTTGATGGAGTAAATTGATAGCGCTTCATACACCGCCATTATTAACCTCTGGTGTTTGAGGTGCTTTAGTTACGAAACAGTTGTAGGTTTGTGCGTGACAACATTTGTAGCTTTGTATTGTTTGAATTTATTAACTGAGATAACATAGAAAGCGATGGCAGAGATTAAGGCAGAATCATTTCTACTTTGGAAGTATAAAATGTGAAATAATGTTGAATCCTTAGCAATGTCTTTGTTGGTTTACTGCTATATTATTTTAGAACAGATTTTAACAGTGGTTCCGATTTGAACTGCATTCATTCTATGGTTGCATTTTCCATTTTATGTTTTGCTTTATTGTTTAAAAAAATTATACAAAAAAATACAATTTTTCTCAGTTCTCTCAATGGCGTCATTTATATGGAATCAATGTGAAGCAAACACATTCATCGTTAAGGAATTATTAGTCTGTTACCAAAATACCATCTTAAAATCCGTGTTATAAAAATTAATAATAGCATAAATTTATACTGCGTGATGAACTAATTGTACACATATTCCCCTTAGTTTCAGCATTTTCAGTTTCATACTATAATAATTACTGTTAAACCCGGACTACTGTAAAATGTAATTAGATTTTAGAGAGGAGTTTCAACTCCTGTGATTAAAAATATCACCAGAAAATTCTGTGTTTTATTAATGGTTACAATAATAAAAAAAAAAAAGATTTGAATCTATGAAAAATGAAGGAGATTGTAATTTTAACAATTTACCAGGCAACATGTTTAAATACAAGATTAAAGTAAATTTTAATTAAAATAGTGTACTAGTGACACTTCTGCCAAAGAAAAATATATTTCATCATCAGGAGTATGGTTCATGAAATCAAACTTCTAAAACACTTCTGATCATATAAATGTAACTTATTCCTTCATTTATTATGCTCAGTGACTTAATAGACAAGTCTGCAATTTTCTTGGCAATAGTACAGAAATGTCTCTTCCTGTTCATTGTTGTTCCTCACTAATCTAATTTTGTAATCTTAATATTTAATATTATCTCCCTTGATATTTCTGAGTTATCTCCCATCCAACTATCAATCAATTCTAACACTGCTCAACTTTTGATTTTAGGCAAGGTCAACTAGCTACCTAATTTTTCTTATAGAAATAAATCAATAAATTAGCTCAACTACGTCAAACTAGGTACTATAATTGTCTTGGAAAATATCACCGAACCATTCTCTTGTATTTCCACCTTTATTCACAACATTCAGTTCTAATATATATAGGCCATAGCACGAACTGGTGGCAGATGGACCAAGGCAGTCATAAAATGGATCCCCTCTGATAAAAAACATCCTTGAAAGAGACCTAAAACAAGATGGATGGACAACATCAGCAAGTATTGTAGGCCCAATTGACAAAAGGAAGCTCAGGACCATATTGGTTGGAAAGATGCAGAAGAGGCCTTCATCCTGCAGTGGATAGAAAATGACGGAGGAGGAGGAGGAGGAGGAGGAGGAGGAGGAGGAGGAGGAGGAGGAGGAGGAGGAGAAGAAGAAGAAGAAGAAGAAGAAGAAGAAGAAGAAGAAGAAGAAGAAGAAGAAGAAGAAGAAGAAGAAGAAGAAGAAGAAGAAGAAGAAGAAGATCTATTGTCTAAAGTGAAACTGTACCTTCTTCATAATAGAAGAAGGAGAAGGAGAAGGAGAAGGAGAAGGAGAGGAAGAGGAAGAGGAAGAGGAAGAGGAAGAGGAAGAAGAAGAAGAAGAAGAAGAAGAAGAAGAAGAAGAAGAAGAAGAAGAAGAAGAAGAAGAAGAAGAAGAAGAAGAAGAAGAAGAAGAAGAAGAAGATCTATTGTCTAAAGTGAAACTGTACCTTCTTCATAATAGGAGAAGGAGAAGGAGAAGGAGAAGGAGAAGGAGAAGGAGAAGGAGAAGGAGAAGGAGAAGGAGAAGGAGAAGGAGAAGGAGAAGGAGAAGGAGAAGGAGATATCTCCACGCAGGCACGTGTGCATGCATGCACACACACACATACACACACCCTTTGGAGAATTGCTGTCTGATTGCTGTGATGTTGACTTGCATAAACCAATGATTTGGTATAATTTGTCTAATTCAGTACCATGTAGCTTCTAAGCAGTGCAAATAAGCTGAAGCATCCAAACTGTCAAGCACCAGGGAAATCAGAAGGTCCAGGCAGTTCAAATGGGTATAAAGATTGATTGCAAGCTTTAAGCTCTCTACAAGAATCTGAACTACTAACAGGCAAGGGAAATTACCGGGAGATAAGAACAGAAGGAAATCAAGGTGGGCTGGACTTAGCTCTCTTGTGGGCGGATGACACATTTAACCCCTCCTTCACATTCAGCCTGGTCATCTCCTACAAATCTTGATTGCAAAGGAGCTTTCTTATGACTGGCAGGACTTGGTTTTTATCAGGGTTATTAGTTAGTTAGTTAGCAGAGGCAGCAGAAGCTGCCTGGCGCAATGAGATACAAGGGCAGGGAAATAGGCATACTGCAGAGAAAGAATCTGGATAATATTTATAGTTAATGTTTAGGCCAGTGCAGGTAAGTGTAAGCCAAGCACTCCCCTTTGCTAATGTCTCCTCTCAGTCCAAATAATAACAGATGGGCCTATTTGTTTATTGTAGAGCATAAGGTACATTAAGGTTTCTGTGCTTACTCTGCAGCTATACATTTTTTCCCCTACCCTAGCAAGAGAAGTTAAAATGGGTTTGCTACCCAGAGTCACTTTCTGACAGATGGCAGCCATATAAATTGGATTAATAAATTAATTAAAATAAATATGTGGGTTGACCTTTCCTGGTATTAAGCTCTATATTCCATGGGTTGTTTTGTTTTTTTCCCCATTTTGTTTTATTTTATTTTTATCTCGGTCCCTGATCGTTTTTCTAAAGTCTCTACCTTCTGTGTTCCTAATTCTTTGCCACTAAATTGACTACCACAACTGAATTTTGTCAATACCTATACATGGCAACAGGGAGGATGATCAGAAAGGTTGGCAGTTCGAATCCCTAGTGCCCAGTGGTGAAATCCAATTTTTTTTTTACTACCGGTTCTGTGGGCATGGCTTGGTGGGCGTGGTGTGGCTTTGTGTGCATGGCAGGGGAAGGATACTGCAAAATCTCCATTCCCACCCCACTCCTGGGGGAAGGATACTGCAAAATCCCCATTCCCACTCCACTCTGGGGCCAGCCAGAGGTGGTATTTGCCGGTTCTCTGAACTACTCAAAATTTCCACTACCGGTTCTCCGAACTGCTCAAAATTTCTGCTATCGGTTCTCTGAACTGCTCAAAATTTCTGCTACCGGTTCTCCAGAACCTGTCAGAACCTGCTGAATTTCACCCCTGCTAGTGCCGTGTAACAGAGTGAGCTCCCGTTACTTGCCCCAGCTGCTGCCAATCTAGCAGTGCAAAAGCATGTAAAAAATAGAGACCAGCAAGTAGAAAAAGTAGGGACCAGCTTTGGTGGGAAGGTAACAGCATTCCGTGAGCCTTCAATGTTTAGTCATGCTGGCCACATGACCACAGAGACGTCTTTGGACAGCGCTGGCTCTTTGGCTTAGAAATGGAGATGAGCACCACCCCCTAGAGTTGGGAACGACTAGCACCTATCTGTGAGGGGAACCTTTACCTTTACCTTTTTATACATGGCAACTGAGAATCAATCTTTCACTTCTCAAGCTGATTAGATTTTTCTTCCTTAATCCATGTTTCATTTTTTTCCCCAAGACAAAAAATGCTGTCCAACTTTATGTTTTCAAGGAACCATTTTGATGGTCAACTCTCTGTGCCCAACATTCAGTTGATGTTGTCACTCTGCCTCAAAAGTTTATTTACCTTCAAAGTTCTCCATTATCTCTTTTATGAGGGTTTAATTTGAACAAAAGTTGCCCAAAACTTTTGTGGGCAAATAGTTTTATTCTATGACCAATTGAACATCTGAAATCAACTTAGCCGATTTGTTTCAGGAGCTTCGCAACATAATGTTGCTTTGTAGTGCTGACATAAAGCACTTCTTTCCTGTGAAGAAGTATTTCATAAATAATACTCTTTCCCATCCTCTGATAAATGAAATGGTTATTTTTAGCCATGTCATTTCAAATTCAGATTTTATTAAAGAGAAACTGTATGGATGTTCCAGCTAATCAAGTTATTAGTCTTGGAGCACTCCAGCTGCATTGCAAAGAGGTGTGAAAAAATTAAAGTTCAACCTTCTTTAAAAAAGGAAAAAAAGAAAAGGACACTAACCTGTTTCTATTTATGGTCCAATAATGGTTTGGGTGGGTTGAAAATAGCATTCATTCAGAGCCTCAGCTGTGTGATGATCAAGTTCAAGAAGCAATTCCAAAATTAAATATGTTTTTTTGAAAAGCAGAATATTCAATAATGTTTTCTTTTCCTTTAAAAAAAAATCTTAGAATTCTTAGAATGCAATTAACAACCAGAAATACATATTATCATTTCAACAGGATTTTTTTTTCTAGCTATGCTTGTATAGGATTGGAATCCTAAGAATGATGTCTAAAATATAAGACCGTGAGAAAGTATTATTTATTGAATTGGGTTAGACTGCATCATTGGCTGACCAACCGCACTCAACGTTGGAACTGCATCTACATGGAGGGAAGTATGCAGTGGAGTACACCAAGGCTCTGTTTTAGAGCCTTGGTGTACATCTTCAACATCTTCATCAATGACTTGGACGAGGGGATAGATAGGGAACTCATCAAATTTGCAGATGACACCAAGCTGGCAGGAATACCCAACACTCCAGAAGATAGGCTCAAGATACAGAAGGATCTTGACAGAATTATTAGATTTATAACCTACAAGCCAGATTCCTGTCTTTCTTGCAGGAATGAATTTCCAAATTTCCCTACAAAAATTGGAGTTAGCTGGCTGAAGGAGAACGTCTAGTTAATCCCTGAGCTTTCATGAGTGAGAATAGATTTGAATCTCAGTCTTGCTGATCTTAATCCAACACCTTATTTTCAACTCCATTGTCTTTGTATATAAGTATATTTGGTCATTAAATCTATCATTGTGGCCAATGTAACTTCAATTGTAAGACAATGGCACAAAACTAGAAATGTGTTCAGATTTTATTTGGAATTAGTAGTATTAAGGCTTCATATTCTGATTTATCACAGCAGTTGTATTGTCTTCTAATGGTTGACAGTTAGGATTAAGAAGGTATAGAATGCAATTAGGAATATTCCTAATTCAAATTGTGTGAATGCATGCATTAAATATGCTACAGCAGTTCGGCAGTTCAAATCTCACCAGGCTCAAAGTTGACTCAGCCTTCCATCCTTCCAAGGTGAGTAAAATGAGGACCCAGATTGTTGGGGGCAATAGGCTGACTCTGTAAACCACTTAGAGAGGGCTGTAAAACACTGTGAAGTGTTATATAAGTCTAAGTGCTATTGGTATTGCTAGAGTTGCTGTTCTCTTAACAATACATGATTTCTCTCTCTCTCTCTCTCTCTCTCTCTCTCTCTCTCTCCCTCCCTCCCTCTCTCCCTCTCTCTCTCTCCCTCCCTCCCTCCCTCTCCCTCCCTCTCCCTCCCTCTCTCTCTCTCTCTCTCTCTCTCTCTCTCTCTCTCTCTCTCTCTCTCTCTCTCTCTCTCATACACACATATAAATATATCATCCAGATTCTCATGGATAGATATCAAAGTAGTAATTGTTTGGTTATCTTTACAAGAAATCTAAAACGATTGATTGGTGAAACCATAAAATAAAGGAGACTGGCAAAAATCAAATGTGGAATGGATGCTACAAAGATGAGGGTAAATAGGAGACATTAACTAAATGATATCTCTAGGTAGATAAAGTCTAACTACCAAGAATACACTCAAAGACCAGCAAGAAATGATTAAGATGAAAAAAGCGGGGGGGGGGGATACAAAGTGTTTTTGATAGAATTTTTTAAAAAAAATTGGAAGTGGGTGAAAAGCTATAAAGGGAAGAGTGAATTGGATTAAAATCAAAAAGGAGAAAACGGGAGGGGGAATTGAGTAATGCAGAAGAAGTAGTTCAGAAATTTATATGAGAAGGAAAGCAATACAGAATGCAATTGCAGTGAACATTTTAAATGTGAGTGCCTAAATTGGGGAGAGAGAGGGATGTTGTAATTTTGTTGGGAAATGGTAAGGCTACAGGTGCAAATGGGGACAAAACTGAAGACATGTTAAAATTTGGATAAACTTTATGAAATGACTGAACAATTTTTAAAAAAAAAACGTTTGTTTTTTTTAAGCAAACGAACATTTAATAGATCAGTCATTCATGTTCAGAAGCTAAAAATTACTGGAATAAAATTAAGATATGGCTTGAAGAAATAATACAACAACGTATTGATTTTAAACCAGAGCTGTTCCTATTGGGTATCCTTCCAGAAAAAATTAGTAAAGAAAATATCTATTTGATTATATATGTAATAACAGCTGCAAGGATTATTTATGCGCAACATTGGAAAGCAGAGAAAATACTTTTGGAAGAAGAAATCATTACGAAAATTTTAGACTGTGCAGAAATGAATAGATTGACTGATGATTAAGGAAACAGAAGATTCAGAATACTTTAAGATATGGAACCAATTTTACCATTGGTTAGAAAAGAGATACAAATAAGTAAATTATGTATAAAAATGCTATAATCAGAATATTCTGTTAGTGATGAATTGTTGCAATGGTCTTGATGAGAATGAAGATAGAAAGTACAACAAAAAGAAGAACTATTAGAGACAACACCGAGATGTCACATGGAATGAACAAATGGTTATTCCCCCCTCCCCCTTTCTCTCTCCTTCTCCCTTCTGATCCCACTCCTCTTCCCCTTCCCCTCCTCCTCTCTATCTCCCTCCTCCTTTCCCTCCCTGTGTCCCTCTCGCTCCCCCTCTCCCTGTTCCCGCTCTCCTTCTCCTCCCTGTCTCCCTCTCCCTCCCCTGCCTTCTCTAGATAGTTGGAGAAATGCAGTTATTGTATTATTATACAAGGAAAAAAAATGGGGGGGGGGAACCCAGGGAAACAAAGACGAAGCAAAATGACCCAAACTTGATTCTAGAGATGCGCACACAGATATTTAGAAGCAAGCAAGCTGAACAGATAATGGAAGTAAACTCTGAAACAGCAACTAGAGACAATGAAGTTACCGTATTTTTCAGAGTATAAGACGCACTTCCCCCTCCCCCTTAAAAGTAGGTGAAAATAGAATGAATACGGGCCGTTTTTGGGCTCCTGAACCCTCCACACGTCACATTTTTGCCCTCCTCCTAGAAACACTCTGCAGTGCTGCACAAGACCTGTTTTTGCCAAAAATGGGCATATTTTTGAGTTCCCGAACCCTCCATGCATCACATTTTTGCCCTCCCCGGTCCCCAGAAGCACTCTGCAGGCCAAAAATGGGTGCATTTTTGCAAAAATGGGTGAAAACCAGATCCGTGGAGGCCAAAAACAATTTTTTTTCTTGTTTTCTTCCTCTAAATCTAAGTGCGTCTTGTAGTCCGGTGTGTCTTATATTCTGAAAAATACGGTAATTGCTATCCAGTAAGTCACATTTGATCCCCAAACTGAAGAGGTCAGTGGAAGAACAACAGAGAGGTGACATGTGATGGAATGCTAGCAGAGAGTAGCTGGAAAACAATAAAAAGAAGACTGGACAGAAGATGGTTGAAGGGCCCCAATTTGTCCATACTACTCCGATCGACAGAGTTTTCCTATATTCCTTTATCCCCGCCATCCCTTAATCATTGTCCAGCTGGAGCATATGCATGTGTGTTCAAGCAACTGTAACTAATACAGCTCTTGTAATATAACAGAGACCCACTGTGTGTTCCCATGCGCATTTCATTACTGCATAACATTCTGAAGTTCAACTCTGCAACCAGGCTGAATGCCAGCGCTAAAGGAGGGGGGGATTAGGGCGTAACATGTACTGAACCTAAGCAAATATTTGCTAGAATTCTGATAGCAAAGCTGCAAGATGTGTCCATGGACAGAACTTGGGAAGTTTAATGCTTTAAGAAGAAACCCAAACCTACAACCCAAATGTTGGAGATGTGATTGTGTTGATGCTACCTATTTTCATGTTTGGTGGACTTGTAAAAAAGTTAAAGCATTCTGGATAAAAATATGGTGGATTATTCAAAATATTTTTTAAAAAAGGATAAAGGTTACTCCACAGTTGTTTTTGTTAGGTATAATTACAGATTGTACGGCTATAGAGACTAATTTGATTCTGAATTTAATAACTGCAGCAAGACTCTTGGTGGCGCAGTACTGGAAGAAGGAAGATTTTCCTACTATTCAAGAATGGACATTAAAAGTAGTAAATTTAGCAGAAATGGCGAAAATTTCAGCATATCTAAAGGACCATTCAAAAGAGAAATATATGTTAGAATAGAGAAGATGGATTGATTATATTCAAGGCAAATATCGGACTAAAAAATTTCAAATAGCTTATGAATGATCAAAGAGACTTTATAAAGTACTTAAATTTAGTTTATTAAAAGGGGAGTTAAAAGTTCAAGAGGGGGATAGGAGGCTATAGATAATTAGCTTATGTTAGCTTATGATTGTCAAATGTTATACCCTGTATTTTGCTCTGGGAAGTGGGGGGGTGGGTGGGAGGGGAAGGGGAGGGTTGGAAGGGGAGGAAGGAGGGGGAAGGGGAAATGTTTGTAAAACTTTTTAAAACTTTTCAATAAAAAAAGAAGAAGAAGAAAGAAGCAGAGGCAGAGAGAGAGAGATGGAATATCTGTCGTGGTCTTAGAAAGACGTTGATGGGGACATGACAGTACATGCACATCTGTTCAGAAATTAAGAGATGTCTTTGGCCGAGAACTTGAATTATGTTTGGTTAATGTCGGACGGTACGATGGAATACAGAGTATGGACCTGAAAATTAATATATTGACCACAAACATTGTTATCTTCGCCAGGGGAAATGGAGTGAATTATTGCAAGTAACATAAATTGCAAAAACAAATTACACCCTCCCTCCCCAATCTAGGACAATAGGTACTGGAGGTGAATGTTAAACTAAAGATGAGAAATGGATTGGTAAAAATTTAGGGCATACAAATTCTGGAGGTCGACAGTAGATAATTAAAAATGGAACGAAGGTTCAGACTTTCAACCATTGGCCTTAAATGAGTTATTGAATTGGCCTGCTCACCGGGTATCTGAGTCCTGCTGTGTGAATGGCCTTATCTATAACATACAGGCTGCTCGGGGAAGGAAGGAAGAAAGGAACAAAACAACTTTATTCCCCAAATATCTACTTTTTCCTAACTGATATCACCCTCTTTCATATTGAACAGAAGCTCCTTCACTTTCTTAGATTTCAACGATTGAAAGGGCTCCTGATCTAAAGGGCTCCGGATCCAAGAAATTTAAATGTTAATAAATGTTAATAAAACAAAGGAGGTCATTGTAGATTTTGGAAAGAGGTGGTATAGTCAAACTCCACTCAGTATCAAGGATGCAGCTGTAGAAGTGGTCAACACTATTAAGTAATTAAGAGCAGATAATTAACAATCTGAACTGGTCTCGCCACACATCATCCTTAGTGAAGTGTGCAAACCATCATCTGCATTTCCTGCATTGGATGAGGAGAGCACATCTTTCTCCTTTTGTCCTGGCCACCTTTTACAGAGGCACAATTGAGAGCATTTCAACAAACTACATCCCTGTTTGTTTTGGTGACAGCAGTACCTCAGATAGAAAGTCCCTATAGAGAGTGGTAAGGACAGCTGAGAAGATTATAGGAAGCTCCCTTCCTGTCATTCAGGATACTGCTTATAAGCGCTATGTGCTTAGAGCTCAAAGCATTGTTAGAGACCCCACACACCCACTTTACGGTTTGTTTTTGTTGCTCCCCTCTGGGAGGAGGTTTCGAAGTATTTCTAGCAGGACTACCTGATTCTGTAACAGCTTTCTTTCCTAGGCCATCCATCTGGTAAACTTGCAAGATTTGTTTTTCTCGCCATGGACATGTGTTCATCTGTGTTGTTTCTCCATGTCACATAATATATGTGGATATATGCATAATTTTGTATTTATTTATTTATTTTATCATGTTTATGTAGAGTATATTGGAAGTGGTGACCCTTTGAGCACTGTATGCAATGAAATTTCATTGGTGTACATTCAACAATTAATTATAAATTATAACAATAAAGTTATTATTCTGTTCTGTCCTGTCCTGTCCTGTCCTATTCTAATTCTTCATTCCATTATTCCATTATTCCATTATTCCATTCCATTCCATTCCATTCCATTCCATTCCATTCTAAATTACTGGAAAAAATGTCTGTGCTATGTACCTCTTCCACATTACCCTGCCATACTGTTATTGTCTCGTCTGTCCTTTGCTTCAGAGTTCAACTTCCCTTTGCATTTCGCAGAATACAGATCTCGTAGGTTGTTTGTGAAATATTTTACAGTAGCATGATGGAAGCGTATGGTCCTGATTTTCAAATGGATGGCTGCCCAATTACCATTTCCACTTGATCAGTTTTGCAAGAACAAACATCTGTTCTCTTCTATGTCATCCGATGGACTCGTATACAATCCATTTAGGAAGAAAATGATTACCAAGCTATAGCGAAGCACTTACCTGTTTGCAAAATGTTACCACTTCATACAGAATAAATGATATAGCGACATATGTTTCTGTAATACAGTAGTGGCCAAAATTATGGAAACCTTTTGGGAAAAGTGTATTTTCTAAAACAAGCTAATAAAACCACTTTTTTTTTGAGTAGTACCATAAAATTATATATCAATGGAAAGATAATTTAATCAAGAATGTAATGCAATCACTTTTATGAAGGATTTGCGATTAGAATAGCAGTTACAGTGTAAAGAAGAAAAGTGAAACATGTAGAAAAAACGAGATATACAAAAATGATCCCCATAGAAAAAACGAGATATACAAAAACGATCACCATGTCAGTTAATAGTTCGTTGGGTAACCTTTAGCATGAGTTATGGCCTTATGACGTCTTCCCATGGAGTGAACCAAGTCTTTTAGTTCTGCAGCTGTTATCATGTGAAACCAAGATTGAATGATTGCTTCTATTAACTGGGTTTTATTGCTGGGTCACTTCTGATTAACATGTTCTGTAGTCGGCTCCATAGATTTTTCAATTGGGTTAAGATCTGGGCTATTCCCAGGCCATTCCAGCAGTGGAATAGGATTATCTTGAAACTCCAAAAATGTTATTGGTGTTATTAGCCATCAAACCTCAAAAATACACTTTTCCCAAAAGGTTTCCACAATTTTGCCTACTATTGTACGAGGAGCAGTGATACCCCTCCATTAGCTTCTTGTATCTTTACTCCATAAGTTTATCCCTTCTCCAGAATTGTTAATTCTCTTTACCCTTATCAGGGAATCCACAGGCAAAAATTTTACAGTGGAATCTGTTGCAGATGGATGGGATTGTATCTGCTTTTTCATTTGCTGTTTATTACCCATAAAGTTATTTCTTTATTGAGTATGTTCGAGAAAGGTTACTATGGAAGCTGATATGACAATGGTCCCCCAAAGCAATATGAATTTGGAAATATTTCCTAGATGTGCAAATAGAGAATCTGTGAAATTCGCCAGGCCTCGGAAATCAATAGTATTACAATAACAGTCAAAATCTGTCATACCTTCTTTGCTTGCCAGTAATGTAATTAATCAGTGGAGATTAAAGAAACAAGAGGAAATGTCACATTTTGTGGGAACGTTTTTTACTGCAAAGGTAAATTTTGGAACAACATGTCAGAAATCGAAAAGCAGAATATGACTTTTTCTTTTATTTCTATACACAGTATAATCACAAGGCATCAGTAAAAATGCCAAGAAAGAAACAAGAATGTGATTTCTTACTACAGCAGCATAAGATGCCCAACGAATGAGAAAAGGCAGCTTTTACTGTTTTCTCAGCAACCAAGCATTCAAGCTGTTCTTCTCTTCTGTTGCTGGAGGTGATGCTGTTTCTTCTTTTTTGGTGAAGCATCATGGGACTTGTAGTCCAAATCATAATTCTCTGGTATAATGCCTTAGCAATTGGATTTGCCAACCAGCCATTTTTTTTTAAATTTGATTTATATGCCGCCCTTCTCCGGAGACTCAGGGCGGCTTACAGTGCGTTAAGCAATAGCCTTCATGCTTTTGTATATTTATACAAAGTCAGCTTATTGCCCCCACAAACTGGGTCCTCAATTTACCTACCTTAGAAAGGATGGAAGGCTGAGTCAACCTTGAGCCTGGCGAGATTCGATCTTACTTTAATTGCAGACAGCTGGTGTTAAATTACAGCGCTTCTGTCTGTTGAGCTAAACCAGGCTCCCATTTCAAGCATTTCAAGGACCTTTCTCTATAAATCTCTTCTTAATTTGCATAATTCTGGGGTGGGATAAGTTCAAAGAAAGTAGTCCCAACGGTACTTTTCGAGTAGGCAATTGGATTTTCCATAAAGTCCAGTTGCCTCTTTGAGACAACCATGACCTGGATGACTGAGAATCTCCATGGACCTTCAAAGAAAGTAAGATAAAGTTATCTTGTTTAAGATAAGGGTGGGCTTATTTTTAAGTAGGCTTAATTTATTTTCAGGTTTTTAATGGGGATTCACATATCCAAAGCACAAATCCTAGGTAGAGGATATTTCTCTCTCTGGGCACAATGAGAATATATCTGCTGCAAACTCTGCATTGGTGACAGGAAGGGCATCCGGCCAGTAAACATTCGGCTCCATTCAGTTGCCCAGACTCCACCCCACAAGGAATTATGGGATCATTAAAAGACAAAAAAAAATCACATATCCAAAGCTGAAATTTCCTGATATGACAACTAAAGTTCTAAAGCTTCCTTATCAGATCCATGAAATATGAGCACCACTTAGTAGATACATCTACTAGAGACCCCCTAACACCTTATAATTAATATAACATCTAATTTAGAGCCATCAAATCTGGCCTGAAGCATCCAAATCACAGTAATTGTCAGCAAAGAAATACTGATTATTTTTTCTGTGGCCCTCACATAGTAATCTGGGTTTCTGAAGCTGAGGTATCATAGTCCTGAACCAAATAAACCAGGTTGCCTTTGACCTGGCACCCTACTCTCTATAAACATTTGATTGTGCTCATGGACAAGAGATTTTACACGATCTTATGGATCTGTCCAATATTTTCAAAACTAGGGTCAAAGATTCAGCGATTGGGTTTCTTGACTAGTCAGTGAAAAAATACCTGTCAATTATTATGGTTTGTCACACAGTCAACCAGATGTTCAGATGAATTTGGCATTTTTATCTGCCTCCTGAGTCCTTCCCAAGATCTGTGATAAGCAGATGTGGATGTTTGATTGTGTTAGAGCCAGGGGTGCTATTTAGCAGGTTCTCACGGGTTCTGGAGAACTGGTAGCGGAAATCTTGAGTAGTTTGGAGAACCGGCAAATATCACCTCTGGCTGACCCCAGAGTGGAGTGGGAATGGAGATTTTGCAGTATCCTTCCCCTGCCACGCCCACAGAACTGGTAGTAAAAAAAATTGAATTCCACCACTGGTTAGAGCTATTGTTACAACAATGTAAGGTATTCCGAGTAAAGCTGCCTTTTGCAATGAACTGGTGGTGATTTTGTCAATACCAATGATGTTCAAGTGATATTCTCACCATCAATCTCACATTCAAGGCACCTATTAGTGTTGGCACTGCCTTTGTTTTCATTATTAACTACATGTTGTTGTTCTATATCTATTTGCAGGTCTTTGTATTGTTATTGTTTGTTATTATTTATTAGACTTGTTTGCCACCAATCTCAGCTAGAGTCCAATTAACTATGGACTGTGCTATATGTAAATGATATCAGTCTTAGACTATTCTTCTTTCCTCAACCATTATTTTTATATGATAGGTCAATTTCCTTTCAATTACAGTAACTTATACATACATATATTGTGTTACATTCTTAGAAGTCCAGTATTTGAAGGCCCACATCTGAAGTCCACGTGTTCAGAATAAGCCTGAGAATGGGGTTTCTTTCCTCAACCAAGAACTCAAATATTCCCTTCTGACCATTTTAATTAAAATGCTAATTTGGGGAAGCAACTTCAGTGAAGACTGTCTTCTTCTCCTTCTTCTGCCATATCCGTCATCGGACATTGGCGATCATGTTGGCAATCCTATTTTTGTCAACAGCCATATGAAAAAGTGCTGCTGAGTTTTGTCCAAACCAGTCCCTTAGGTTTTGAAGCCATGATGTTCTTCTTCTGCCTGGACCTCATTTGCCTTCCATCGTTCCTTGGAGGATTAAGTGAAGGATGCCGTATTTTTCTGGGTGTCACATCACATGTCCAAAATATTCTAATTTTCACTTTTTAATGGCTTTGATGATTTCCCTTTGCTTTCCCAGGCGGCTTATTACCTCCTCATTTGTGATTTTGTCAACCCAACTTATACATAACAGTCGTCTGTAAATCCACATTTCAAATGCTTCTAGTCTCTTCAAGTGGTTTTCTGTCAGAGACCAACTCTCCACTCCGTAGAGCAACATGTAACATCTGACAAGCCTTAGGCTCATGTCGTGACTGCAGAAGATCTTTTTCATTTTGAAGAATGCTGTTCAAGCTTTCTCTATCCTTGTCTTTACTTCACTGATCATGTCCCAGTTTTCATGTAAATTAAAACCGAGGTACGTGATCCTTTCAACTTTTTCTAATGGTATCCCTTCCAAATTTATCAGTGGTAAATTAATGGGTTGTTTGTTGACAACCATGATCTTGGTTTTTGAGGTGTTAAGTTTCAAGCCATATTTTTCAGATATTTCTGAGAGTCTATTGATGGGGAGCTGAAGGTCTTCATGCTTACTGGCAAGCAGAACTGTATCATCAGCATATCTTAAATTGTTGATCTGAACACCATTTACTTTGAGGCCAGCATCAATGTTTTCCAGTGCTTCGTTGAAAATTGACTCAGAGTAGATACTAAATGACAGCGGAGACAGAATAAAGCCCTGTCTGACCCCTCTTTGTATTTCTGAATCATCTGAGTATTTTTGGCCTAGTCTCACATTTGCTACCTGATGCCAATGTAGATTCTTTATGATTCGGATGTCTGTCATCTAGTGAAGACTGTGGGGGAGGGGAAAAAGACATGAAATCAAAAGATTGCAGATCTTCCTCTTGAATATTAGGAGGAATTAGAAAGAAGCTGCCACTTCATATCGCTTAAGTATCATATGGCTGTCTTCCTAGCTTTTTAGCTATTAATTTATTTACTAATTGCTTGAAAATGTCATGTTAGAAATTCAAAATGGCAATCAACAGCCTTTTAAAATATCACTGCTGTTCCACAAAAAGTGACAGTGAAATAATAAGATGGATAGAAAACATTTCGCCTTTCAAATTCCAAGATAAATGGTGATTTTTCTTTTGGGCTAAATTATAAAACTAGTTTGAATTATGTGAGTAAAACAATGAGATATCACATTTGAAGTTGCACGTTTCTGTTTTTTCCCCTAATGTTGTGCTTTATAATCTGAATTCTTGTCCTCAGTAGAGAATAGCAATAGCACTTAGACTTATATACCGCTTCATAGTGCTTTACAGTAATCTCTAAGCAGTTTACAGAGTCAGCCACTTGCCCCCAACAATCTGGGTCCTCATTTTACTGACCTCAGAAGGATGGAAGGCTGAGTCAACCTTGAGCCAGTCAGGATCAAACTCCTGGCAGCGAGCAGTGAGTTAGCCTGCAGTACCGCATTCTAACCACTGTGCCACCGTGGCTCTAATAAGGTTACCTCCTGGGTTGCAAAAATACAGACATCCACTAGATGGTGAGAAATGTTAAACTCTTTGCTATTTTCTGCTCCGGTGGATTTTTGCAGTACAAATAATACCACAGCACCTGTGCACAATTACACTGCCTGTCAAAACGAAATCCCCTTTTCTTCATATAAAAAATTAACACATTGCAAGATATTCCTTTAAAAGAAAAATAATTAAAAATGTGCTATACTTTGAAAATGAAACTTGACAGGTAATTTATTTAATAAGAATAATAACTCGGTAATTGCCTTAGTCTTTTATATTATATTATTTTATTGAAATACGATAAAACAAACGAGGTCTTTCATTTTCAGAACCAAGACAGGAGACGTTAAAAGAGTATTTTTAAATACCGGCATGTTATAAGATTGGAGGGTCCCAATTAGTTAAAATACATACATTCAAGAGAAAAGATTGTCAATATATATTCACCATTATTGAGTGTTCCAGTGTTCATGTAATAACATATCCACCGAGAACAGTTCACCTCTGTTTATTCTTTCCACAATTGAATGGCTTCTAGGTTATTAATTATCTGAATAAAGAAGCAGCAATCAAGGATTAGATCTTATTCATTATCTACGTAACAATATCAATATCACAGTTTCCATCCTTCTGTGGAGGAATTCAAGAACTGTTGTTGTTAGTCGCGAAGTCGTGTCCGACCCATCACGACCCCATGGACAATGTTCCTCCAGGCCTTCCTGTCCTCTACCATCCTCTGGAGTCCATTTAAGCTCACGCCGACTGTTTCAGTGACTCCATCCAGCCACCTCGTTCTCTGCCATCCCTTTCTTCTTTTGCCCTCAGTCTTTCCCAGCATGAGGCTCTTCTCCAGGGAGTCCTTCCTTCCTTCTCATTAGGTGGTCAAAGTCTTTGAGTTTCCTCTTCAGGATCTGGCCTTCTAAAGAGTAAGTCAGGGTTGATCTCCTCTAGGACTGACCGGTTGGGTTGCCTTGCAGTCCAAGGGACTCGCAGGAGTCTTCTCCAGCACCAGAGTTCAAAGGCCTCAATTCTTTGGCGCTCAGCCTTTCTTATGGTCCAACTTTCACAGCCATCCATTGCAACTGGGAAAACCACAGCCTTGACTATACGCACGTTGGCAGGGTGATGTCTCTGCTTTTTAGAATGCTGTATAGATTTGCCATAGCTTTCCTCCCCAGGAGCAAGTATCTTTTAATTTCTTGGCTGCAGTCCCCATCTGCAGTGATCTTGGAGCCCAGGAAAATAAAATCTGTCACTACCTCCATTTCTTCCCCATCTATTTGCCAGGAATTGAGAGGGCCTAATGCCATGATCTTAGTTTTCTTAGTTTCAAGACAATTTTTGCACTCTCCTTCTTCACTCACATCAAGAGGCTCTTTAGTTCCTCTTCACTTTCTTCCATTAGAGTGGTATCATCTGCATATCTGAGGTTGTTGATATTTCTCTCGGCAATCTTAATTCCAATTTTTGATTCATCTAGCTTCGCCTTTCTCATGATGTGCTCTGCATGTAAGTTAAATAGGCAGGGTGACAGTATACAGCCTTGCCGGACTGTGTGAAGGGACAAATACACAGTGTACGAGATATGTTACTAAAAAAAAGCATATTTTCTTTTGAAACTTGGAGAAAGGCAGAGAGTCTAGAAACTTTGTTTTTTTTTAAAAAAAAATATTATTACTATTATTTTATTAGTTTTAAAAGTAAAACAATGGACATTGGTCAACATCTTTGGTTTCTAACATTTACATCAAAGTCAAGTTAATGAGTAATCTATTCCTTGCTCTATATACAAATTTACATATCTCCTACATCATTATATATCAAGTATACAGTATTTTACTTCCTTACCAACTATGCAAGTATTTAATAAACCAATATTACATTCACAAGTTCAATATACATTGATATATTAATATACATTGATATATACATTTCCGGACATTCGTTATCCCTTGTTTTTGGCATTCTTCCTCTTATCTAACCAATTATAAAATTTATTCCAGACTTCATGATTCACTTAGAAAGCTTTGTTTTGCATTAAAGACAAAACTGCTCAAACTGTAAATGCTAACTTTTCTGGTGGCAGCTACATGATCTTACTAGAATTAAGCCAGTAGTTAGCATGTCCGAAGTAATATGAATAACGAAGAGTTTTTTTCAGAAATGATTCACCGGATTCTTACAAGCCTCATTGACCTCAGAATATTCAGATCTGCTGTGGCTGAACAAACAGTCTAGAAAGGGGGTCACTGGCGATGAGTTGAAATATAATTTATATTTTATAAATTATAATTTATAATTTTATAATGCCACTTTATAATGCCTTGGTAAGGCCACACTTGGAATACTGCATTCAATTTTGGTCGCCATGATGTAAAAAAGATATTGAGACTATAGAAAGAGTGCAGAAAAGAGCAACACAGATTATTAGGGGACTCAAGGATAAAACATATGAAGAACAGTTGCTGGAATTGAGTAGGTCTAGTTTGATGAAGAGAAGGATTAGCTGTCACATGATAGCAATTTCCAATATCTCAGGGGCTGCCACAAAGAGGGGGTCAAGCTATTCTCCAAAGCACCTGAGGGTAGAACAAGAAGCAACGGGTGGAAACTAATCAAGGAGAGAAGCAACTTAGAACTAAGGAGAAATTTCCTGACAATTAGAACAATCAATCAATGGAACAACTTGTCTCCAGAAGTTGTGAATGCTCCAACACTGGAAGTTTTTAAGAAGATGTTGGATAACCATTTGTCTGAAGTGGTGTAGGGTTTCCTGCCTAAGCAGAGGGTTGGACTAGAAGACCTCCAAGGTCCCTTCCAATTCTGTTATTCTATTCTATTCTATAATTCAGCATGGGGATCTTAATGGCATGTATGCATGTACTTGCCATGAGCATCTCTTTGCAAAAGTCAAAGAGCTCCTTGTTCTATCCTCCTTGTGGTAGGAAATACAATATTCAGAAATACGATGGTCATCTTTTCTCTTGCAAACAATGTTGAGTACCTAACCTTTACTAGGCTTGGCCTAAACCACACAAGAACTACAGTGACTCTCCATGTCTTTACCAAAAATAATAAACAAATTACATTAAACAAATTATATCAACAACATTTGTACTTGGCAAAGAAAAGCGATACGAAGTTATCATTTCTTTTATATCGTCCCCCACCCCCTCATGCAGCAATAGCACTTAGACTTATATATCAGTTTACAGTGCCTTGCTGGCCTCTCTAAGCAGTTTACAGAGTCAGCATCTTGCCCCCAACAATACGGGTCCTTATTTTACTTTCCTCGGAAATATAGCAGGCAGAGTCAACCTTGAACCAGTTAGAATCAAACTGCTGGCAGTCGGCACAATTAGAGAGTAAAGTTAGTCTTCCAATCCTTTCTGTGTTCTTTATGAGAATGGCAATAGCACTTAGACTTAACATGTTTTCCCGAAAATAAGACCCTGTCTTACATTTTTTTGAACCCTGAAATAAGTGCTCGGACTTATTGCCATGCGCTTAAAAGCCCGATTGGGCATATTATTAGGGGATATCTTATTTTGGGGGAAACCACTTCATTATTTATTATTATTATTATTATTTATTTATATGCCGCCCTTCTCTGGAGACTCAGGGCAGCTTACAATGCGTTAAGCAATAGCCTTCATACTTTTGTATATACCTGCTTAGTAGGGCTTTCGCCCCCTCCCCCCCAGCGGTGTTCTTTTTTATACAAAGTCAGTTTATTGCCCCCACAATCCGGGTCCTCATTTTACCTACCTCGAAAGGATGGAAGGCTGAGTCAACCTTGAGCCTGGTGAGATTTGAACTTGCAGTAATTGCAGGCAGCTGGTGTTACTTAACAACACTTTAGTCTGCTGCACCACCAAGGCTCATAGTGCTTTACTGACCTCTCTAAGCAGTTTACAGAGTCAGCATATTGTCACCAACAATCTGGGTCCTCATTTTACGCACCTCGGAAGGGTGGAAGTAACATGACTGGAGATTTGCTTCTACAATTTGGATAAGATGCCACTTTATAGAAGACAGGCTGGAGGTAACGTTTGTGTTTTCACAAAACTCTTTTAACCAAGTCAGTTAAAAGCAAAAACAAAACTCAGTTGTTCCATCTGCACCCCATGCTGAGCTTATTTAGTAGTAATCTTGGTTGTGGGTCTTTGGCTCCCTGTTTTGCATGAGTATTTGTGTCTCTCTGTGGGTGGGTGTTTAGCTGAATGACCTGTGTGAACCATTGTGCTTAGAATTCCATAGTTTGTGTAACACTAGAAAATAAGTAAATTCCTTATGGAAAAGAAAGTTCTGATGAACTATAAAAACTATCTCTGTTCTGAATCTTCACTAAGCCTTCATTGAATTCTTGACCATGAAACGGTCGTCCTATAGAGATTTACCTGCTCTATGAACTTTGGTGTGTGTGTGTGTGTGTGTGTGTGTGTGTGTGTGTGTGTGTGTGTGTGTGTGTTAGTTACAGAGACTCGTATGAACATATTGGCGTTACTAGAGGCTATGCCTATAGCAGAAATAAGAGAACAGTAGCGTTGGAAGGATCCGTGAAGGTCTTCTAGTCCAACCTCCTGTTCAACCAGGAGACTTCCACAATTTTACAGAAGTGGCTGTCCGGTCTCTTCTTAAATGCCCCCATTGATGGAGCATTCACAACTTCTGAAGACAAGCCATTTCGTGGGTTAATTGTTCTCGCTGTTGGGAAATTTCTCCTTAGCTCTAGGTTGCTTCAGTCCATCATTAATTTCCATCCATTGCTTCTTGTCCTGCCTTCAGGTGCCTTGGAGGATAGCTTGACTCCCTCTTACCTGTGGCACCCCCTCAAATATTGGAACACTGTTATCATGTCACCCCTTGTCCTTTTTCTCACCAAATTAGCTGTACTTCATATGTTGCAGGAATATATACATATATTCCAATAATAATAATTCCCTCTCTCTCTCTCTCTCTCTCTCTCTCTCCCTCCCTCCCTCCCTCCCTCCCTCCCTCCCTCCCTCCCTCCCTCTCCCCCCCCTCTCTCTCTCATCTATCCATCCATCCTGAGTCTTTGGAGAGGGGTGGCATTTAAATTAAATTAAAAAATTAAATTAAATTAAATTAAATTAAATTAAATTAAATTAAATTAAATTAAATTAAATTAAATTAAATTAAATTAAATTAAATTAAATTAAATTAAATTAAATTAAATTAAATTAAATTAAATTAAATTAAATTAAATTAAATTAAATTAAATTAAATTAAATTAAATTAAATTAAATTAAATTAAATCCACCGACCCATCCATCCATCGATCATCTCTCATTATCTTTCTATCTATCTATCATCTTCTATCATCTATCTATCCATCTATCTCTATGTATTTATCTATCTATCTCTATCTCTATCTATCTATCTATCTATCTATCTATCTATCTATCTATCTATCTATCTATCTATCTATCTCTATCTTTATCTATCTATCTATCTATCTATCTATCTATCTATCTATCTATCTATCTATCTAGCTATCTATCTATCTATCCATCTATCTCTATATCTATCTATCTATCTATCTATCTATCTATCTATCTATCTATCCATCCATCCATCCATCCATCCATCTATCCATCCATCTATCCATCCATCTATCCATCCATCTATCCATCTATCTATACATATTTTAAAAGTAGCCTTAATAATATGTCATCCTTGTTTGAAAAGGTTGCTTGATTGAAAAAGTGACTTTATCTTCTGGGACATCCCTTGTGGTATGAGACGGAGCTGCTAACCTAGGAAGTAGAGGAAAGTATAAATGTGGAGCTTGCAAAGCAGTTTCATTTTTTGGGGCGGGGGGTTTTCTACCTCTAAAACAGAGAGACGGCTGCTCTTTCTCCTTGTCCTGCTGCCTTGTAATTGCCTCTTATTCATATGTTCTTGTTCAACACCCATTCCAAGTAATCCGTAAAGGCCATCTGCTTCAGCTGGTGTTTACTTTCCCAGGGTTTTAAATAGAAGTGTCTTGCCATATAAGCAGGCATTCCCATCACCAATGTACAGTTGACCTTTAAAACTTGCCTTTCTTTTCTCCCCTTTCTTTTTTTCCCTTTTGGCACAATTCTCAAAAGGAAGGGAAGGAGGGAGAGAAAGTGAGACCTAAAAAAAAAAAAAAACAAGGAAAAGAAAAAAAGGTTGGAGCAGTTGAATCGCATCCTCAGCTACCGAACGCTCCAGAATTGCCTTCTTTTTGTGACAATGAGACACACACACACACACAAAGAGAGAGAGTAACACATTCCCTTTTCTTTTTTGCTTTGTCTCCCCCCGCCAGTTTTATAAATGTCATGTTAACATTGCAGAGCAAAGAGATGGTTTAGGTTGTCTTGAAAGAAGTCTGCTTTACCTGTCTACAGATGAAGCATTTGTTTTGACTTTGTCACAGAAGGAGGTCCTGTTTTCCACAATGCCTCGTTCGAAATGAAAGGAATCCCCGTGTCTGAAAGAGATGTGGCATATCGCATAAAACAGTCGAACTTTCTTTTAATATCCTGACATGAAGGGCTCTCGAAAGTGGAGCTTGATATTGAACTTTGCTTATCAGATGTTTTGCAAAATATTGGATGCGGTTCTTTAGTGAAGAACTAAGGAGAAATTTCCTGACAGTGAGAACAATTAATCAGTGGAACAACTTGCCTCCAGAAATTTTTTTTTTTTTTTTTTGCTTTAATTTATATGCCGCCCTTCTCCGGAGACTCAGGGCAGCTTACAAAGCGTTAAGCAATAGCCTTCATACTTTTGTATATTTATACAAAGTCATCTTATTGCCCCCACAATCTGGGTCCTCATTTTACCAACCTTTGAAAGGATGGAAGGCTGAGTCAACCTTGAGCCTGGTGAGATTTGAACTTGCAGTAATTGCAAGCAGCAGATGTTAATAACAGTGCTTTAGTCCACTGTACTACAGGCTCACTCCTTGTGGGTACTCCATCACTGGAGGGATTTTTTTAAAAAGAAAGGATTTGTCTGAAATGGTATAGGGTCTCCTGTTTGAGCAGTACATTGGACTAGAAGATGTTGTGGGCTGTCGGCCGCCAGCCCCTCCAACAGTCAAATCAGAGGAGGAGGAGGCGTGGGTCAGCATCAAGGCAACCTGGGAGCTCTGAGGGGGAAGAGGGAGAGGTAGTGGAGCTGGCAGAGACACAAAGAGACAGAGGCGGAGTTTGGGCCATCCCTCAGCCCTCAGATGGAGAGTCAACAGCCCCCAGGTCTGGAGGTGGCTGATGAGGAAGTGGAGGAACAGCTGGGTCCAGTGCCTGATGCGCGGATGCACAGAAGGCAAAGGAGAGGAGAGCAGTGGAAATCTATGGGCCAGTCCTTGGGATGGAAGAACCACCGCTGCTAGCAAAGTCCTCCTCTAGCTCTGGAGATAAAGGCAGGGGGTGGAGATGAATAGATGTGGCAGACAACTATTCATATCCCTGCCGGACAGACTCGTTAGCCTGTGTTGAGAGAGAATCTTTTTGCCAAGGCTGCCGGCATTCCTAATAAAGGAATCTTTGAATTAACTTCAGAGGGTTTGTTGAGTTTGGGGAGCTGGGTCAGAACGGTAGACCTCCAAGGTCCCTTGAAACTCTTCTGTATATATCTTGGATTGAATAAATCTTCTTGAGATTCTTCTTGCTGTTTTTCTAGCAGTTTTGACGTGCTCCAAAAAAGCTTCTCCTGCAAACTACATGACATGGTCGCACCCAGAAAACTCCAACTTGCAGGGCATATACTCTGCATGGAAAACATTTGAATCCCCAAGATGGCAATGGGGTGGATGCCAAATGACCAAGCGGTCACCCTCAAAGTACATGGCAAAGAACATTCATGGAAGATTTAAAGGCTCTAAACATTACATGGGTAGATGTTGAAGTATTCACCCAAGACTGAAAATGCTGGAATCCCCCCCCTTTTCTTTTTAAAGGTTTTTATTAGTTTAGAATAGAGCAGGAGTGTCAAACTGGACTTCTTCAAGGGCCGAATCAGCAATGTAGTTTTCCTTAGTTCTAGATTTTTGCTCTCCTGGTTTAGTTGTCATCCGTTGTTTCTTATCTTGCCTTTTGGTGCTTTGGAAAATAGTTTGACTCATGGGAAAATCCAACGCTAATGCTAAAATATATCTTGGGAAGCCCATGTTGTTATGCTCATTTTGAATTGGGGTGACAGGACTTACCAAAAATTATGTATCTTTCAAGCAAAATGTTACTCCTGATCAGAGAACTGGCTAATGTTACATGAATGGGCCATGTTCTACTATCTACTACATCACCATATTTATTTGTTCTATCTCTTCTTGCTCTAAAATCAACTTCAGATAAGTTCCTAATCAGGGTGAAATGCTCCCGGTTCGGACCGGCTCGGGCGAGTAGGTAGTGATGATGGCGGGCAGTTCGGAGAACCGGTAGCAAAAATCCTTGCCCCCGCCCCCCCATGCCCAGCTGAGCCGGGCAATCATCAGAGCCTTTTTTCTTTTAAATGCCTTTGACTAGCCAAGCTCTGAGGATCCCAGCTGAGTTGCCTGCCGATCAGGCAACTCAGCTTGGATCGTCAGAGCCATTTAAAAGACTTTTTTTCTTTTAAATGGCTCTGATGATCCAAGCTCTGACAATCCCAGCTGAGTTGCCTGCTAATCAGGCAACTCATCTTGGATCATCAGAGCCTTTTGAAAGCATTTTTTTATATGGTTTTACATGTAAAAAATGGTTCTAGATGTAAAAAAAATTGGCCACGCCCACCCAGTCACATTACTCCCCCCCACTAAGCCACACCCACAGAACCGGTAGTAACAAATTTTCGATTTCACCACTGTTCCTAATCCATTTCATCCTTGGAGCGAGGAGCACTGGCAAAATGCATAGAAAGTGAAAAATAATTGCCTATTTGAAGGTCGCGTATTTCATCTGCTGACTCTGCCTTAAGATTGAATTCTTGGCAATAGGAAATAAAAGGAACTAAGCAATAAATTGGGATTTGGGTGGATTAACAAGAGCAGTATTGTTGTTTATTTTTTTAAAATGCAACCTGGGGTGCCAAAGAAGTTTGCAAAGAGGCAATGCAGGGATTAGGAATTGTTGTTGTTTTTCTTTTGAAACAGGAAATATTTTTGACATGATTGGGAAGGAAAGAAAAAAAAATAACAGCTGGTAGAAAGTGTGAGTTCAACAGAGATCTCAAGATCTCATGCAGAGAAAGAGGGCAGTTCGGTTATAAAAAAGTGAGCTACTATGGCAATAAAAAAACAGTAGAGCTGGTTTTCAAGTTTATGAAGAGATCAATGTTGCACCCTTTGGCTAACCAAAAATAAAATATATTCAGGACCTTTTCTTTTTTAAAAAAAACTGACTTTCCTTTCCTTTCTGCAACCCCCTCTGCAACTTTCTCTCATTTTATTGTTCCATTTACTTTCTGGAGTAATTTCTTTTTATTCTCTGGCTACTCTTCCAGTTTGTTTAGTAAATATTTCTAGAGCTATTCTATCTGTGCTATAAAAAAACTGGTTGACCAGAGATGGCAGAAGTGAGTCAAACACATTGGTTTCTCTTTGTTGCCATCTAGTGGTTGAAAACATTTCTGAACATTTTTGTTCTATTTCTGAAGAAACTTCTTGGATGAGAAGCAAAACGTCTTCAAAGAAAAACCAGAAAGTCCAGGTGCCTCTTAAAAAAAGCACCTTTGGGGCCACCATGACCTGCAGGACTGAGAATCTCCATAGACATGCAAATAATGCATCATCATATCTCCTTGTCATTGTTCGTATATGGAACTAAAATCACAACATTTACTATTCTTTTTTAAAAAAGATTATTTGGTGTATTTTGCAGTCTGTTGCAGCTTTGAAGCAGATCTATTTGCAAGACTTTGAACTGAAAAGAACTGAATTAGATTAGATTACAGATTAACAGAGTTGGAAATGACCCTACACCATTTCTGACAGATGGGAGTCCAGTCTCTTCTCGAAAGCTTCCTCCCACAACTTTTGAAGGCAACTTCTGTTCTATTGGTGGATTGCTCTCACTGCCAGAAAATTTCTCCTTATTCCCAGGTTGAATCTCTCCTCGATCAGTTTCCATCCATTATTCCTTGTCTGGCCTTCACGTGCTTTGGAAAATAGCTTGGTCCCCTTCCTCCTCTCTGTGGCAGCCCCTCAAATATTGGAACACTGCTACAATGTCTCCCCTGGTCCTTCTCTTCACTAGACTAGCCATGCCCAGTTCCTGCAACCATTTATAACATGTTTTGGTATCCAGACCCCTACTCATCCAGGTTGCTCTTCTCTGCACTCTTTCTAGAGTCTCAACATCTTTTTATAGTGTGGTGACCAAAACTGGATGCAGTATTCTAGGTGTGGTCTTACTAAGGCTTTATAGAGTGGTATTCGTACCTCATTTGATCTTGTTGAATTTTATCAGGCCATTTCTTTAAAACCTTACACAGCTGGACTAAATAGTGCATTGATTTATAATCACTGGTCTCTCTCTCTCTCTCTCTCCTGCTTTTTTTAAAAAAAAATATACAATATAGTAATGCAACAGAAGGCAACAGGCAATCAACATCTGTTCAACAGCTGTCTGGTACACCAACAAATTCAGAAGCTACATTTAGCTTTATAGGAATAAGCATTTCTTTAGAAACAAGGTATTACTGTAGCAGGGACAATACTGTTATAGCACAGTCATAAACAAGCTTTACTTTTTCTTATTGTTATTACCAGTGCTGAAATGGCCAGACCCAGACTTAAAAGAATTAGGGATATAACTCTTTGCTTGTAGACCTGATCTAGGAAGGCATCTCTAACATTAACTTTGCATTCAAATATTGCAATGTGCAATTATAGCATGCAAGGAAATTTGATATATTCTCCATGGAATAGTCCCATAACAATGCATCCTGTCATTGAGAAGAGCTAAAGTCAACTCTATATGACTGTACATCTGATCTGTGGTTTAAAAAAGGACGGGGAAAAATATTAACTATTCATCCGTACACAGAAATAATTTTAGATACTATTAATAAATAATTACAATATTGCACGTGGAAGCTTCAAATCGCTATGGAAAGGTGACAGTGCTGCCGAAGTAAAACATATTTATATGATATGGATGAGTTAAATGAATTTAAAAAAAATCTCCTTGCCCAAATGTCGTATCTGGGACAGGCTGAAAATAATTTGTTGTTTTGGAATAACAAATACTGGGAACGACTCTCTTCTATGCCTGCCATGTTCCTATGCAATTCCTGCTGGGATTCTGGTTAACAAATTATTCAAGAAATAAACATCTACACTAAGATTGAGAGATACAGTTGGGCTTTCTCAAAATTGCTTCAGGGGAAATCAGAAAAGACTTTTTGAGGGTAAGCGGACGTCCTTTTAGAATATGCTTTGCTCAAGGAAGGCATGTGTGCACTTGTGTACATGAGCAAAATTAAAACTACAGGAGTGGCCAAAATCGTGGAAACCTTTTGGGAAACGTGTATTTTCTAAAACCAGCTAATAACATCACTTTTTTTGGGGGGGGGGGGTAGTACCGTAAAATTATATATCAATGGAAACATCATTTAATCAAGAATGTAATGAAGGAAAACTTTTATGAAGGATAACTTTTAGGAAGGATTTGCTATTAGAATAGCAGTTACAGTATAAAGAAGAAAAGTGAAACACGTAGAAAAAATGAGATATACCAAAATGATCCCCATAGAAAAAAACGAGATATACCAAAATTGTCCCCATGTCAGTTAATACTTAGTTGGGTAACCTTTAGCATGAATGACCGCCTTACAACGTCTTCCCATGGAGTGAACCAAGTCTTTTAGTTCTGCAGCTGTTCTAATGTGAAACCAAGATTGAATGATTGTTTCTATTAACTGGGTTTTATTGCTGGGTCGCTTCTGACTAACAAGTTTCTTTAGTCGGCTCCATAGATTATCAATTGGGTGAAGGTCTGGGCTATTCCCAGGCCATTCCAGCAGTGGAATAGGATTATCTTGAAACTCCCAAAAAAGAAAAAAAAGTGGTGTTATGAGCCATCAAACCTCAAAAAATACACTTTTCCCAAAAGGTTTCCACAATTTTGGCCACTCCTGTATAGTACAGAATTTTGTCTTTAAATTAGGAACATGAAAGAAACAACTTTCCTCTTCAACTTTGAATGGTGCCGTCTGATATTCCATTCCTTTTAAACTGCATTTCTCTAAGAAGTTTTTATTTTATTTATTTTAAGCATCACTTTAAACAGCTTGTGACCCAGCTTTCACTCTTCTAAAAGGTTGTATGAAATGCATGCAACTTCACGACTTTCTCTTTAGACATTACCCCTGGCCTTTCTGAAGGTCCATGCTACTGAAAGGGTCAGCCGTCATGGTTTCTCTGTACCATATACAACTTCTTTAACCTTGAAACTCAAAGCAGAGCTGAAAATGTGGCATTGAGTAGGCAAAAAACTTCTGTAAGGAAATGTCATCAGCTAGAGGAAGAAAACAAGATAAGGTGCCCTCTTGGCAACATGAGAGTCATATATCTTTTGTGAATCAATGTGGAAAATGCATATCTTTTGTGAATAAATGTGGAAAATACTGCTAAACAACACTTAGAGAAAGGGAGGGGCAGATTAGGGCTTCGAGCTGGGATATTTCCCTAAGTTACATCTCATATTTTAACGTTCCTTGCAAGAGAGAGGGAGAGGGAGAGAGAAATAAAGAGAGAGGGGGGGAAGAAAAAGAAAGAAAAAGAAAAAGAAAGAGAGAGAGAGAAAAAGAAAAGAAAGAGAGAGAAAGAGAAAGAAAGAGAGACAGATAGACAGAGAGAGAGAGAGAGAGAAAGAAAAGAGAGAGAAAGAGAGAAAGAAAGAAAGAGAAAGAAAAAGAAAAAAGAAAGAGAGAAAGAAAGAAAGAAAGAAAAGAAAGAGAAAGAAATAAAGAAAAGAGAGAGAGAGAGAAAGAGAAAGGAATTGTCCTAAAACCCATTTCACGAGGGAGTTAAAATGGTAGTAAGTAGTTGGAAGACGTTGAGAACAATGGAGAAGGATAGTCAAGAGAAAGATACTGAGAAGACCAAGCTATGCCTATGGAGATGTCTTTTTCATCAACGGAAGAAGAAAAAGAAACACTTCCAAACCAGTTGCTCTCTAATTTAGCAGAAAAACCAGGCATTTCTCCCCAACCAGCAATGAAGACAAATGGAACCAACTTTCCATCGGTACAATGTTCCAGTCCCTTTAATTCAATTGTCTGATGAGCATCCTCATGGACTTTCAGAAAGAAACACGACTTTCTTGTGGGAGAAGAGCAGTGGTGGATTTCTACCGGTTCAGCCTGGTTCGGGCGAACCAGTAGTGGTGGCAATGGGAGGCTCTGCCCACCCTCCTGGACGTCATCACGGACATTCTGCGTATGCGCAGAAGCACTGTGCATAAGCAAAGCAAGAGCGCACATGTGCGCTCTCCCAGTTCCAAACCGTAGTGAAGGTAAGAGGAACCCACTACTGGTGCAGAGGTTAGAATGCAGTATTGCAGGCTAACTCTGCCCACAGGCAGGAGTTCGATTCTGACCATCTCAAGGTTGACTCAGCCTTTCATCCTTCCAACGTTGGTAAAAGGAGGACCTAGATTGTTGGGGGGCAAGATGCTAACTCTGTAAACTGCTTCGAGAGGGCTGCAAAGCACAATGGAGCATTATTTAAGTCTTCGTGCTGTTGCTATTTCCACATTTCATGTTGTACTCAGGCTTGGGTTAAAGTGACTTTATCAAGAATTCCTCCTAAGTTTCGTGCAAATACTGGCTTTTATTTAACCTTTTCTCTCTTTTTTTTTTTAAAAAAAAATTTCTCTGGAGCAACGTTAAGCGACAGACTTCCTGCTATCTCTTTCCCACAAAAGAGCCAGTCGAATGTGCTGAAATGGCATCGGTAAATCTAACACCAATTTCTCTACAAATGTCATCGTTTCTACATAGGACGAAAGAGGGTAAAATGCTTCCTCTCCGGTGCTTTCTTGCCATTAGCTCCTCGCATTGGTTTGCGATTTGTAAAAAGAAGAAGCGCTTCCATTCCATCAACAATAGTATTTCTCTTTCATTGTGGCCATTGTTAGCCACAACAATCTCTGCTCATCATCATCAATCAGCACTGGAGCTTTCCAGCAGGAGAATCGGGATTTGTGTAGGTTGTCAACAGTTGTACTCTTGCTTCAGGAAAAGTCGGCATTGCCCTGTAGGGACTCATTACAGAATATATATATATGGATGAGACCTAGCAGAAGAAACCGCCTATGAAAAACCATAAAAAAAAAGTATCTTGAAGAGGATGGGTTTACACTTAATTGAGTTTTTAAATAATATAATAACAGAGTTGGAAGGGACCTTGGAGTCCCTAGTCCCTAGTCCAACCCCCTGCTTAGGCAGGAAATCCTACACCACTTCAGACAAATGGTTATCCAACCTCTTCTTAAAAACATCCAGTGTTGGAGCATTCACAACTTCTGGAGGCAAGTTGTTCCACTGATTAATTGTTCTCACTGTCAGGAAATTTCTCCTTAGTTCTAGGTTGCTTCTCTCCTTGATCAGTTTCCACCCGTTGCTTCTTGTCCTGCCCTCAGGTGCTTTGGAGAAGAGCTTGACCTCCCCTCTTCTTTGTGGCAGCCCCTGAGATATTGGAACACTGCTATCATGTCTCCCCTAGTCCTTCTTTTCATTAAACTAGACATACCCAGTTCCTGCAACCATTCTTCATATGTTTTAGCCTCCAGTCCCCTAATCATCTTTGTTGCTCTTCTCTGCACTCTTTCTAGAGTCTCCACATCTTTTTTACATCATGGTGACCAAAACTTGATGCCATATTCCAAGTGTGGCCTTACCAAGGCCTTATAAAGTGATATTAACACTTCACGTGATCTTGATTCTATCCCTCTGTTTATGCAGCCTAGAATGGTGTTGGCTTTTTTGGCAGCTGCTTTTTTTTCTGTGTTCCACTTCCTTCCTAGCTCTGGCTTAAGAGCAATTTTAGCAGACCACTAATTTAATATAGGAGTAGGAGCTAAAATACTGTATGCTTAATTTGAATACTATCATCATCATAATCCCTTGTGGGGTGGAGTCTGGGCAACTGAATGGAGCTAGCAGAGCGTTTAATGGCCGGATGCCTTTCCTGTAGCCAATGCGGAGTTTTGTTCAGCAGATATATTCTCATGGTGACCAGAGAGAGAGAAGTATCTGCTCTACCTAGGATCGAACTCACAGCCTCCTGATTGTGAGGTGAGAGCTCCACCTCTAGGCCACCGCATCACTCTCTTAATTTGAATACTATGGATAACTAATATCAAGAAGTGAGCATTTAGGCAGGCATCCATTAGGTAGACTACTAGATCCACTAGATAAGGTGGCCAGATCAAGAAAGTGACACCATAGATTTCCAGCAATGCTACTTCACTGTTTTAAGATACTGCAGGTTGGCAGAATCTTAGAAACGTATCTAAAATCTGTGCCAACCCTTTTAAAGGTCAAAGCAGGGCTGTTCTTTTTCGTGTTTTCTACTTTCCCAAGGCTGAGTAACTTTCATCTGTCCCACGTCTTTCTTAATGTGAGAAGTTCCTCTCATCACTTCTATAATTTCTTCTATTGGCCATGGCAGCTAATGGCAAGCTGAAATCCAAAGTAGGTAGATTGTAATTTCTTGAATTAGGATGGATGCAGAAATGGTGTGGGATAAATTTATCCCCCATGGCAACATTGTGGGTTCTGAATCTATTCTGCACTAAATTTTGGCTTCAACTAGCTTCTTTCTGATTTCTTAATGTGGAGGTGTTATCAATCTAACCAACCCAACCCAACCCAATGCAACCCAATCCAACTTAAATCAAGGCAAACCAACCCAACCTAACTCAACCCAGCCTAAGTCAAATCAAGCCAAGCCAAGCCAAGCCAGCCCAGGCTAGGCCAGGCCAGACCAACCCAACCCAACCCAACCCAACCCACCCAAATCCAACCCAACCCAACCCAACCTTAACCAACCCAACCCTAACCAACCCAACCCAACCCAACCCAATGCAATCCAACCCAACCCAAACCAACCCAACCCAAACCAACCCAACCCAAACCAAACCAAACCAAACCAAACCAAACCAAACCAAACCAAACCAAACCAAACCAAACCAAACCAAACCAAACCAAACCAAACCAAACCATTAATGTTTAGAAGTCTCTGAAAACGTAGCTGTTGCCCCAGACAAGCCCTTAGAAGTTGTTCTCCTCTATTGAAGAAATTGCTTCCTTCCGTTATATGTGTCCCTTTTCTCATTTTTCTAGCTTTCACCACATTTAATATGCATGCTGCCCCTCAGTCTTAGGAGGCTGGACAGTCTTCTAAATAAAATAAATGAAATGAAATATCATGGCAACCAGCCCTCTCGAAAGAATGACGTTGGTTTATACCTTTTGTTTGTAGAAAATAATCATAGTTAGTGAAACTTTTGGAGGAGTATATGAAGAATCAACTGGTCTCCTTGTCCAAAGGATGTGGTTTTATTACCTGGCAATAAATTAAAAAAAAAAACAACCCAGAGAAAGAGAAGGAATGGGGGAAGACTCATCAGGTATATTCACACACACACACAACCCCCCCCCTAACCTTTTTACTGATATCCATCCTTCTAGATTCTTCTTTGTTCTTATCATCTCCTTCAAAATGGTCCAGTTGTGCAAAGCAAAACATAGATGAAGGAAAGTTGAGATCAGATATTCCTGTTGTTGTTTTAGTCTTAGCAAGATTCAAATTCCTCAGGGCCCTAGACAGATGGCTATCTAATCCCCATTTGTCCATGTCTAATGAAGGGATGTGGTGGCTCAGTGGCAAAGATGCTGAGCTTGTCAATCGAAAGGTCGGCAGTTCAGCGGTTCGAATCCCTAGTGCCACGTAACGGGGTGAGCTCCCATTTCTTGTCCCAGCTTCTGCCAACCTAGCAGTTCGAAAGTACATAAAAAATGCAAGTAGAAAAACAGGGACCACCTTTGGTGGGAAGGTAACAGAATTCCGTGCGCCTTTGGTGTTTAGTCATGCTGGCCACATGACCATGGAGATGTCTTCGGACAGTGCTGGTTCTTCGGCTTTGAAACGGAGATGAGCACCGTCCCCTAGAGCTGGAAATAACTAGCACATATGTGCAAGGGGAACCTTTACCTTTACCTTTACTTAATGAAGGAGAGATCATTTTCTCTCTGGTTATCCGACTATGCTTACTGTTTGTTTCTACTGTTCACTCTTCCTTGCTGAAGCTTAAAGCTATTATTCCATGTGCTGTGCTCTCGAATTACAAAGAACAAGTCCTGACCTTCTGCATGACCCCCATTTTCAGGTTATTTGAAGACAGCTATCACCCCTTATCTAAATTCTTTTTCTCAGGGCGTCCAGTTCCTTCAATCTCATTCCCTAGGATTTAGTTTAAAGTCCTCTGATCATCTTTGTCGCCATTCTCTGAACTTCTTCTAGTGTCTCCAAATCCTTCTTATATTGCGGGTGATCAAAACTGGACATGGACAGAGGAAAGTCCTGGAAGTCTACGACAGGTAAAAAAAAAAAAAAAAAACCAGCAGGAAACTTCATACTAACTTGATTAAATGGTAAAAGCTTTTGTGAGCTACAGCTCAGGTCATCAAAGGGAATGTATTCCAGACTCATTCCAATCAGGGGAAGCACAATGGACTCACTCCATCAGATGCAATCAGACTCCATTACATCTGAAGATGTAGCTCACACGAGCTTGTGCCTTTTAGGAACATCTGTTAGTCTGAAAATTTGGGGGAAAAATACTTCTCCTGAATTTTTAGTACTTGAGGTAGGATTCTGACAGAACTACTAATTCAATTAATATTGCATTTTTGCCAATATTTCGTTAATCCGAGAAAGAAGCTGCAACTATTCTGCAACGATCAGTCTATATTCCGATTTTCTTGGGTTGAAGCCTAAATAAAATAATACCTCTAACAACTTCAGTAAAATTTAACCCACATTTTAAAGTTGATGAGATGCTCCCAATGCCGAAAACTTTCCAGTTTACTGAAATAAATAAATAAATAAATAAATTACAGTTGATCATTGAGAGAATATCACTTCATTTTAACAACTCTGCTCTAGAGCTAACCAACAGATCATTGCTAGCTTAGGTTGCGAAAAATAATTATAATTTATATAATTATAAACTTTGGTTGTATCATCAAAGGGCTAAGGCAGAATTCATGAAAAGATTTGGTAATATTCCAAATCTATGGCTTAAGCAGCGTTTCTTGTTACTCTTCTATGTATCATTTTAGGATCAAAACAGAATTATTATTGTTTTAATAATGGTTTGGTAATTGTTATTATTGTTTCATATGTCCCTGTAAAGGTAAAGGTTCCCCTCGCACATATGTGCTAGCAGTCGTGGGATTCAAATAATTTAACAACCGGTTCTCTACCCTAATGATTTCTTCCAACAACCAGTTCACCAAACTGTTCAAAAAGTTAACAACTGGTTCTCCCGAAGTGGTGCGAACCGGCTGAATCCCACCACTGTGTGCTAGTCGTTCCTGACTCTAGGGGGTGGTACTCATCTCCGTTTCAAAGCCGAAGAGCCAGCACTGTCTGAAGACGTCTCCGTGGTCATGTGGCCGGCATGACTAAATGCCGAAGGCACATGGAACTCTGTTACCTTCCCACCAAAGGTGGTCCCTATTTTTCTACTTGCATTTTTCACGTGCTTTCGAACTGCTAGGTTGGAAGAAGCTGGGACAAGTAATTATGTGGCACTGGGGATTCAAACTGCTGAACTGCTGACCTTTTGATCAACAAACTCAGTGTCTTAGCCACTGAGCCACCACGTCCCTGTAAAATATTTCAATTGCTATTTTCCAACAGTTAATTTATAGCATCTGGACTTTTCCTTCCTCAGTTACGGAGTTCTCTCTTTGCGTTTGAAAATTGTGCTATAGTGAATAACAGATTTCTTTGCTGTTAAGATTTTGTCAGTTCAAAGTCCTAGCAGTTTTTTCAGCAAGGAAATTCTGACCTCAAAAACCTATCAGTGGGAAACAAAGCATGAAATAAATATATGCAAGTTTATTTAGTGAACAAATAAAACATGATTTGGAGGTATTTGTATCAGTCTTGAAAGTTACTAGATATAAAAAGATCAAGACTCACAGCTAAAATGCTATCTAATCAATATTGTGTAATAGCTCTCCCTACATTAAAATATATTAAAATGCTACTATTTTCCTTCACCTTACATTTAACAAAGATAATGATTTGATTTTGGAGCAATATCAATTTTTTTTTTTTTTTTTTTTGGTGTAGAAAAACAGTTCATGGAGTATCCTAAATATAATTGTGATATTTTGATTCAGGTTCCTGTATCAGATCTTTTTTTCTGAAACATCCTATTGTTATTCTTGCTGTTGTATTTATTGTTGTTGTTAGATGTGGTTTTACAAAGAAAAAATGGTTGAGTAAACTAAGGGGTAAAAAACCTAAATCAGAATTTTTTTAAAAAAAAAACATCAATAAAATTCTGTATATTTATCTATGCTTAAAGCTTAATTTTTTCTTAGTTTTCTGAAGTGATATAGTGCATAACTTACTACTAATAATAATATACCAGAAAATCAATACCTTCCTGACATTTTTTTAAAAACCCCTTTATTCATTTCTGCTTTATTTTATTTTTCTGTTTTCTATCTGTTTTTATTTACAGTATATGTTTTCTCAAAAACGTGAAATAACACAGTTAAGAAGTAAAACCTTAATTTAATAAAGCACTAATAATTATAGAATGAATGAAGGATAATTAATGGATAAATTATTAATAAAAGAAACCGTAGAACTTGTCAGAAATCTGTAGCAATTATATGTAGAAAGCATTACACGTTGTAATTTAAGTCGATGCTTGAAAATATTTACAAATATTTCTCCAAAATGAAGTTTGAGCTGGATTGGGTCATGCTTGTCTCGGAAAATATTTTCTTCTATGAAATTTAAAGAGAGATTTATATAATAAGGCCTGAACAAGATTAAGCTCAATGAAATTTATTAATGGTTTAATGAGAAAGATGGCATCTGTAATTATTCCATAGAAATTTAATTATCCTATTCCCTGTACTTCTCAAATTGGGGGCCATGCCCTAAAGTGACACTGTAGTAAATTGCGAGTATAAATCGCATGCAAAATATAAACTTTTATGTGCTAAAAATAATATTTCCCAATTAATTCTATTTTCTCCCAATAGACTAAATCTCAGATCTTTGAAGAGATGTTCAGAGATTTCTTGTACCAATTGGACCCTTCCTACTCAAATCAGAAAATTTAAGAATTTTATGTTGCTTATTTTCTATTATCATGCTCCACTGGGATTTGTTTTCCTGGATGAGATAATTTTCCTTAGAAATAACTTTGCTGGAGAGAGAGGGGGGGAGGGAGGGAGGGAGGGAGAGAGAGAGAGAGAGAGAGAGAGAGAGAGAGAGAGAGAGAGGGAGGGAGGGAGAGAGACGGAGAGAGACAGAGACAGAGACAGAGAGAGAGAGAGAGAGAGAGAGAAGGAAGGAAGGAAGGAAGGAAGGAAGGAAAGAAAGAAAGAAAGAAAGAAAGAAAGAAAGAAAGAAAGAAAGAAAGAAAGAAAGAAAGAAAGAAAGAAAGAAGTTAGAAATAACTGCTGGAGAGAGAGAGGAAGAGGGAGGGAGGGAGAGGGAGTGAGATTAAATATAAATTTGCTGGGGAGAAAGAAAGAAAGAAAGAAAGAAAGAAAGAAAGAAAGAAAGAAAGAAAGAAAGAAAGAAAGAAAGAAAGAAAGAAAGAAAGAAAGAAAGAAAGAAAGGATGTTAGAAAATAACTGCTAGAAAAAAGAGAAAGAAAGAGATGTTAGAAATAACTTTGCTGTAGGGAGGGAGGGAAGGAGAGAGGAGGGGAGAGAGAGAGAGAGAGAGAACAGAGCATTTTAAAAGATACAAGCAGTTATTTGCCACCTATATGGCATTGATTAATGCTTGTTGTTTTAAAATAAGCATCTTTGTTCTTTTGTTCGGTTTTCAAGGTTTCCTACAATGACATTTTAACGAAAGAGCAACAACTAGAAATCAGCCTTCATGATTAAGATACTTGTGGGTTTTTTTTCCTTCTTCCTGGATCAGAAAGGAGAAAATAAACAAATAGTAAAATTGTTGGGTGTTATGTACTGTATGTATGTACTGTTGGAAGAAATATCCATCTGGTTCAGTTTCAAGCTGGGAAAAAGACACTGGAAACATGGAGGCTGATTGGAAAGATGGTTTGATGGAGCAGAACCACCAAGCACCTGGTCCTGGTGCAGTTGAACACATGGAGTTGAGAGAGAAGTTTATTTGTACCCTCTCATGGGCTTTGAACTTGAGCTTCCTGTTCCTGTGCAAGCTATTGCCTGCTGTAGGGGGTCATAGCTAACTTTGTAGGTTTTCTGAGTCAAGCTTGGTTGAAGCTTTCTGGGTAATGCAATGAAGGGGCTTGTTGTGCAGTTCCTATTGTGGCTGAATGGCTTTTCCTTGAAGGATAATCCCATTACGCTGGAGCTGGAGGTCTTTTGTCTTGTAGATAGGCTGGCCCAGTCTTTCTTAATGGGCACCAAATATCTGCTGGGAGCAAAGAGCTAGGACTCTGAGTTTCTGTCTCCCTTAAGATTTCCATTGCTCTATTCAGGGGAAATATAATACTCTGCCTTTTTAAATATTTCTCAAAATATTTCATTCTTCTAGGAGGGGTGACTTCAGTGGTGGGATTCAAGTAATTTAACAACCGGTTCTCTGCCCTAATGATTTCTTCCGACAACCACTTTGCCAAACTGCTCAGAAAGTTAACAACCGGTTCTCCTGAAGTGGTGCGAACTGGCTGAATCTCACCACTGGGTGACTTCCCTCAATATGTATGTATGTATGTATGTATGTACGAATCAGGGGTGGGTTCCACTTACCTTTACTACCGATTCGCAATGGGAGCGTGCACGCACTTCTGCACATGCACAGATCATCCATGATGACGTCCAGGAGGGTGGGCGGAGCCTCCCACCGCCATTACTACCAGTTTGCAAGAATTGGACCAAACTGGGAGCAACCCACCACTGGTATGTATGTATGTATTAAATGTTGTATCTTATGATTCTTGACGAATGTATCTTTTCTTTTATCTACACTGAGAGCGTATGAAACAAGAGAAATTCCTTGTGTGTCCAATCACACTTGGCCAATAAAGAATTCTATTCTATTCTATTCTATTCTATTCTATTCTATTCTATTCTATTCTATTCTATTCTATTCTATTCTATTCTATTCCATTCCATTCCATTCCATTCCATTCCATTCCATTCCATTCCATTCCATATTTCCCTGTAGGGTTTCCTGCCTAAGCAGAGGGTTGGACTAGAAGACCTCCAAGATCCCTTCCAACTCCGTTATTCTATTCTATTCTATTCTATTCTATTCTATTCTATTCTATTCTATTCTATTCTATTCTATTCTATTCTATTCTATTAATTTGTATTCCATCTTCTCTTCTCTTCTCTTCTCTTCTCTTCTCTTCTCTTCTCTTCTCTTCTCTTCTCTTCTCTTCTCTTATTTGTTTTAATTCTATTCTATTCTATTCTATTCTATTCTATTCTATTCTATTCTATTCTATTCTATTCTATTCTATTCCATTCCATTCCATTCCATTCCATTCCATTCTATGTGTGTGTGTGTTTGTATATATATATGTGTGTATATATATCATTTTGTACAAGGTAAATTAAAGAAGGAGGACAATCATGAGAAGTAAGAGTGCACAGTGCATTGATGGTAATAGTGAATGCACATGATGTTCATAAGAATATTATCATTCTGAGAATGTTATTTTTTGTCTAGTACAAAATCCGCCAGTTTCAATAAACAATTATTCCTATTTTTATTTTTTTTTAGATTTCCCACTATGTTGCCTGCATGATCACCGGTAACCACCAACTCAAAGAAGATTCACAATGGGGCATTATAACCACTCTTATTTTACACTCCTATGAACTAGACTCAATCATGTCTATGCTTACAGTCATTATTTTTATCATCAGTCAAAACCTTACTTTCTATGTCTCTAAAGGTGTCTTTTTCCGGCGGGAAGAAAGCTACTGAATTTCTTCCTTGATATCAGAATGCTTGAGAGCTTATTTGACATTTCTGGTGATTTGCGGTCTTTCTTTTAGCTTACTGTATTTTTCGAGGTGGTGACTACTGCTGTATTGATATGTCTATGGAGATTCTCAGTCATCCAGGTCTTGGTTGTCCCAAAGGTGCTTTTTCAAGAGGCAACTGGACGTTCTGGTTTTTCTTTGAAGACGTTTTGCTTCTCATCCAAGAAGCTTCTTTAGCTATATTACTCTATTGATAGAATATAATATTTGCAGCTCAGGGTTGAACTGTGGGATCTTTGGTGCTCTCTGAGCTTTCTTGCAGATGTTTTATGAACCAACTAGGTAACATCATCAGTGCTAGAAGGGAGTGGGATCTGCAGAATGAAAGAGGAGGAGGAGGACGAGGAGGATGAGGAGGACGAGGATGAGGAGGACGAGGACGAGGAGGAGAGGACTGTGGGGGTCCTTGCAGATGTTTCATGACCCAAGTAGGTAACTTCATCAGTGCTAGAAGGGAGTGGGATTGCAGAATGAAAGAGGAGGAGGAGGACGAGGACGAGGAGGATGAAGACGAGGAGGAGAGGACTGTGGGGATCCTTGCAGATGTTTCATGACCCAAGTAGGTAACATCACCAGCGCTAGAAGGGAGTGGGATTTGCAGAATGAAAGAGGAGGAGGAGGACAAGGACGAGGAGGACGAGGAGAACGAGGAGGAGGAGGAGGAGGAGAGGACTGTGGGGGTCCTTGCAGATGTTTCATGACCCAAGTAGGTAACTTCATCAGTGCTAGAAGGGAGTGGGATTTGCAGAATGAAAGAGGAGGAGGAGGAGGAGGAGGAGGAGGAGGAGGAGGACGAGGAGGACGAGGAGGACGAGGAGGAGGAGGAGAGGACTGTGGGGGTCCTTGCAGATGTTTCATGACCCAACTAGGTAACATAATCAGTGCTAGAAGGGAATGATGTTTGCAGAGCAAAAGAGGAGGAGATTATGGGGTCCTTAGTGCTCCCTGAGCTTGGTTGCTTTTTTGCAGACATTTCATGACTCAGTGCTAAAAAGGAGTGATGTTTGCAGAGCAAAAGAGGAGAAGGAAGAGGAGAAGAGGACTATGGGGTCCTTAGCACTCTCTGAGCTTGGTTGCTTTCTTGCAGATGTTTGATTACCAGTTTAGGTAACATCATCAGTGCATCTGCAAGAAAACAACCAAGCTCAGAGAGCACCGAATAGCCCACAGACTACTGCTCTTGCTCCCAAAGCCTTTAAAATCGAATAGGAAGAGTTTCCTCATAAGATCATATCATGAGGTTCAATCGAACATATAGTAAGTCACAATGCCCTGTTGGATGCCGTCTTCGTTTCCTACCAATCTGAGTAAAAGAAAACGTTATTCTTCTTGTGAGAAATTCTCTGAACTACTCCTCTTGGAGTCCGATCTGAATAGTATGGTTTTTTTTAAAAAAAATCAAATTGATTTGAGACTTGTTAAAAAATCTCTCTCTCTCTCTCTCTCTCTCTCTCTCTCTCTCTCTCTCTCTCTCTCTCTCTCTCTCTCTCTCTCTCTCTCTGCCAGCTCCATTCCCTCTTCCCCCTCAGAGCCCCCAGGTTCTGAGGGGGAAGAACTGATGCTGACCCTGACTTCCATACCTCCTCCTCATCTTATCTGGCTGTTGGAGGGGGTAGAGGCCAACAGGCCACCAACAAAAACTTTTAAAGCTACGCTTTTCAAAAGCTTTATTCTTAAGCCAGAAATGTGTAGGAAGCAAATGAAGAAGACTGAAATCCTTCCAGATGTTCCTTTTATAACCTCAGGGTATTTTCATTTATAAAAATGCAGATGCTGATTCAGATGTCACTAGAAAGAGAGACACCACCCAAGTTGAAATCATTTACAAGGTTTGAATCGTGATTGAGGCCAGACCTCTTTTCAGAATAAGTAATGGTTTCTTCGTTGGCTTTGCTATCCTGTTTATTACTTGAGGTTTTGCACTCCAAAGATAGCATTATATTCATTTGTCTAATCAGGTATTACAATTTGTCTACAGGAATCACTTTATTGAGAAGAGAAAGCTTTTATTGTCAGTCATCCTAGGAAAAAGAATTAACCATCCTCTGATTTATCTCAGTTCACAACAAGATAACATATACGTAGATATAGAAACAGATATAGCTGCATATAGAGAAAGAAATATGGATAGACGTTTGATTGATATCATGCATCAAATTAAGCTGATGCTTATAAAAGTTATCCTAAAATTATTGTTTAACATTTTCTGAATCAAAATGCACTCTGCTTTGCTCATAATACATTGTTCATAACTTTAAACTCTTTTTAATTCTATGTGATCAAATAGATGGGGCTGCCTTCCAAAAATTATCAGATCAAAGCAATGGTGAAATCCAAATTTTTTTACTACTGGTTCTGTGAGCGTGGCTTGGCAGGCATGGTATGGCTTGGTGGGCGTGGCTTGGTGGGTGTGGCAGGGGAAGGATACTGCAAAATCTCCATTCCCTCCTCAATCCTGGGGGAAGGATATTGCAAAAATCTCCGTTCCCACCCCACTCTGGGGCCAGCCAGAGGTGGTATTTGCCGGTTCTCTGAACTACTCAAAATTTCCGCTACTGGTTCTCCAGAACCTGTCAGAACCTGCTGGATTTCACCCCTGGATCAAAGATGACAAGACAGAAGAGACTGTTGACACTTGAAGGAGCGGCTCACAGAGAAAGTCAAGGTAAGTAAGATGGTAATAGTAGCAACATCTACACTATTTCCTTCATTACAGTATCCGTAAACTTTATGAGTGCTTGAAACTTTTGACCTACTGTATAAAACTGTACAATTTGCTGGAAACTCTATGGATTTGAATACTGAAGGACAAAAATTGTAGATATTCATTTATTAAAAGAAGCCCAACAGCTTAAACTGAGGGAAGGATAGTCAAGGATTCAATGAAGAATTAAAATATAATTGTCCCATAATATTCTTACTTTGTCTCTACAGTGATGTTGTCTTAATATATTAACAACCACATTTATTGAAAGACCAACATATATTGCTTTCAAAGATAAGAAATGGGGAGAAAAAAAATCTATCTATCTATCTATCTATCTATCTATCTATCTATCTATCTATCTATCTACCTACCTACCTACCTATCTATCTATCTATCTACCTATCTATCATGTTTCCCCAAAAATAAGACCCTGTCTTATATTTTTTGAACCCTGAAATAAGTGCTTGGCCTTATTGCCATGCACTCAAAAGCCCAATTGGGCTTATTATCAGGGGATGTCTTATTTTGGGGAAAACAGGGTATCTATCTATCTATCTATCTATCTATCTATCTATCTATCTATCTATCTATCTATCTATCATCCATCCACCCATTATCTCTAGCATCACTCATTCTATCGTCTATTCTCTCTCTCTCTCTCTCTCTCTCTCTCTCTCTCTCTCTCTATCTATCATCTATCCATCCATCCATAGTTCTATCTATCTAAAAAAGGAGTTAATCGTAAGTAATTTGCTAGAGAAATAAATAAACAAAGCTGGATATCTATGTAAAAAAAAAAAATCCTAGTGCAATTCTAATACTATTTCTGTTAAAGACATTAATGTTGAGAAAATGTTGTGAAGCTAAGGGCAAGACGAAGGAAAGGTTTGCTTAGGTTACTGAAGAAAAATCAACTCAGAATGGGAAAATAAATGAATGAATGAACGAACGAATGAACGAACGAACGAATGAATGGTTTGCAGAGAAAACAACCGTAAGATTTGAGGGAGGAAGTGAATATATGTCAAATGTTCTTTCCATGTCCACTCAAAACAGTGGCATGCAAACAAATGATTGCAAGAGTTGCTCTGTTGTGAAATATGCACAATTGTGCATTAACAATTGTGTCAAATCTGAATGTGCAATTCCCTTTTCCCACCATAGCATTAAAAGAGTGGCCATCAAAAGATACAATTTTATGTTTTTTTTAAAAAAAGTTTTTTTTATTAACAATACAAATTAAAAACAGTGAACATAGTGTGACGTCTCTAGTTTAAACATTTTCATCAAATTTTACCTTATAATTGATACACTTCCTTATTTCTATACAAGTTTACACTAATTATCACATTTCAAATATATAGATTCTTTCATCTATGAAGGTTACATTGATATCCAATTCAATCGTAAAAATATACAGTTTTATGTTAATGCCCTGGGTGTAACTTCTTCTCCCTACTCATCTCTCTCTCTCTCTCTCTCTCTCTCTCTCTCTCTCTCTCTCTCTCTCTCTCTCTCTCTCCCTCCCTCCCTCCCTCCCTCCCTCTCTCTCTCCCTCTCTCCCCCTCCCTCCCTCCCTCTCTCTCTCTCTCTCTCTCTCACACACACACACACACACACACACAAATTTTCCAGCATACTAAAATTCAGATCATAAAGTAAATCCCAACTTGACTGAGTTAAAAAAATCACTCCTGATCTCTCGATTCTGCATACATGTTGTATTTTATTTTGAGTTGGAAGACATCATTATTTTCAATCATAAACATTCCTAAACTTAGTTACTGGAAAATGAGACCTTTTAATTTTAATGGAACTCATTTCTTACTAGCCATTTGCAGGAAATTAATGAACAACGACTGACTATGAATATAACTGCACGTGTAATAAAAGTATTTATAAACATATACAACTACCCAGTGACATACAAAACAACAGTGTAATGGCTCAGTGAGAATAATAAGCATTTTATCATTATTCGCTTCTCTCTCACTCACTCACTTTAAATTGCTTGTAGATGTCTAGCTGGGGCACAGAACAGGAAGAAACCTGGTTTATGTTTGTGGTAGTGAGTGGAAAAGAAGACGGGAGAAGGGAGAGGGGAGAAGGGAGAAAGAGGAGGAGGAGGAGGAGGAGGAGAAGGAGGAGGAGGAGGAGGAGGAGGAGGAGGAGGAGGAGGAGGAGGAGGAGAAGGAGAAGGAGAAGGAGAAGAAGAAGAAGAAGAAGAAGAAGAAGAAGAAGAACTCTTTGATTGAACATTTATCTGATGCAGTCCTTTCAAAGGAGTGGAGACTTAAAAATACATTCTTATTGATTGTTCAACCCTCCTTCAAGCAATCTTCTGCACCTTTCTTGATTTTTCATGTTTCGGTTAGCCAGAGTCAGAGCTACTTATTTTGAGATGAAGCATGACCTGGATGAAGGTCCTTTGGAGAGATTTGGAATATCCTCTGAGATGATATTCAGTACAGTGAATATCAGTACTCAGATACTCAAGATTTTCAGTACAATGGGCAGAACTGAATCTGGATGTTCCTAAAGATTCAGAACAATTTGATCATTCAGAAGCAGTAAGGCACAAGGTCTTCAAAAACTTTCTACACTTTCCAAAGTTTCAATCCAGGAATAAGCCAAAAGCATTTAGTTGACCTTAACTGATTCCAGAAAGACTAAAGAAGGCCCCCAGAGGTACCACCAGGAAATAAGAAGAGAATAGGCCACGTTATAGAGATGAAAAACTTCCTTATGGCAGGCAGTAGGAAATTACTTTCGTATACCAGGAAATCTATCTATCTATCTATCTATCTATCTATCTATCTATCTATCTATCTATCTATCTATCTATCATCTCTCTCTCTCCATCCATATCTATCTATCTATCTATCTATCTATCTATCTATCTATCTATCTATCTATCTATCTATAGATCTATCTATCTATCTATCTATCTATCTATCTATCTATCTATCTATCTATCATCTATCCATCTATCATCTATCATCTGTCTATCATCTGTCTATCATCTGTCTATCATCTGTCTATCTATCTATCTATCTATCTATCTATCTATCTATCTATCTATCTATCTATCTATCATCTATCTATCATATCTCTCTCTCACACACACACACACATACACACCTAGCTATATATATCTACCATCTAGCTATATCTAGTCTGTCTATCTAATCTTTCTCTCTCTCTCTCTTTTGTCATTGTCACCACCATCATCATCATCAATCATCATCATCAGAAAGTTGTATCAAAAGAGACCAGATTTTTAAATCCCTTACCACTTACTTCAAGCAGCCCTTTATGGTTGGCCAATGACTAGCTGTAGTTCTTCTCCCATTCTCCAAACAAGAGGACATCCTATAGATAAGAAAGCATGCAACTCATTTTATTTTATTTTCTTGTTGGTCTGAAACAAAAGAAATGCAACTTACGGCTCAGTCAAGGCAATTCCCCACAATTATGAGTGTAAAAGGTGCGCATCTGTGCAGGTAGGTCCAAAAATAAATTTTGAAACAAAACAAAACAAAACAAAAACACCCAGGTATCTGTTGCATTCCTGTTTGCAAGGCGGCAAAAGGCAGGCAAGGGAGCATCTTGCCTGAAAACCAAGAATGATGTAAATGGAAAGTCCAGGGTTGGAGTTAGACTTGGGGAAACAACTCTTTCCTTGCACTTTGAAATTATTGTTCTATTAATATCACAACAGTCGAAACGAGACTTTTTTTGCGAAATCAACAGGTTCTGCACGACACCAGCCCTTTTCCTCCTGCTCACATCAATTTACATATTTAGAAACATCAAGCTGTACGCAGCAACTGGGCTGGGAAATTGATCCCCAAAGTTGTCTATCAGTTGACATTTCCAGATTACGTTTCTCATATTCTATAACTGCACCTCCTGCTAAAACGCTTGTCACAACCTCCTTTCCTTTCTACCACATGCAGCCTTTTAAGTCGGGCCCACTGACACCACTTGGAAAACTGCCCGGCCATTTATTTTTAAAGAGTCTAGATCTTGCAGAAGCCATCTGTCCTCCTATTAAAACGTCTATGGTACATTTTAGTGGAGAGAAATCACTTGATTCCTCATTAAATTCCATCTTTCCCAATACCACCAGGCTTGCGATGGCAACTTTTCCCACCAACCCGACCGGTTTCACTTCCATAAATTTCTGGGATATCTTTTTTTTCTTTTTTAAAAAAGCACATTTATGGTTACCCTCACATTTTATTTAGCTTAAATGGAACATTATAAAGTAATTTAAAGAAAGCATTAAAAGCAAGGACATACAGAGGATTCATTCTCCTCCTTTACCTCAATCCTTCTGGATCTTGACTGAGATGATGAACAGTTACAGGAACTGGGCAGGGCTAGTCTAGTGAAGAGAAGGACCAGGGGAGACAGGAGAGCATCTTCCAATATTTGAGGGGCTGCCACAGTGAGGAGGGGGTCGAGCTATTTTCCAAAGCACCTGAAGGCCAGACAAGGAATAATGGATGGAAACTGATCGAGGAGAGATTCAACCTAGAAATAAGGAGAAATTTTCCAACAGCGAGAGCAATCAACCAATGGAACCGAAGTTGCCTTCAGAAGTTGTGGGAGCTTCATCACTGGAAGCTTTCAAGAAGAGACTGGACTGCCATCTGTTAGAAATGGTGTAGGTTCTACTTGGGCAGGGGGTTGGACTACATGACCTACGAGGTCCCTTCCAACTCTGTTAATCTGTATCTGTATTTGAGACATTATTACACTCAAATTACTACTGTTGAGGGGCCGTGGTGGCTCACGTGGTATGACACTAGGCCTGTGATCTGCTGAGGTCGGCAGCTCGGCAGTTCGATTCCTGTGAGCGAATAAACCGTGGAAGGGACAAGAAAGGAGCCTCTCCCCGATTGTCTACCAGCATTCAGGCATCCTGCAGGTAAAGATAAAACCACCTGAAAAATTTCCTTTCCCAGAGGTAGACAGCCACCTTGGTGATCCCTGGCTAACAGGTGCCATACGCTAAATAAATAAATACTACTCTTGAATTTATATTTTACCAACAAAGAAATAAAGGGAGACTAGTATAGATCGATTTCAAGCTATTTAGCTCTCGTCAGCTAGCCATACCCTTTCTAGGATTTGAACCCAGGCTACTTGCATTAGTAGTTTGTCACGAAAGCGACTGCCTGCGAAGGCTCCTGAATTGGGACTGAAAGGTGAAAGCGGAAGCAGTATGCACCATCCCATATTTGGGTAGACCAGGTTGCCCTGAATTTACATTTTACTGACAAAGAAATAAAGGGAGACTAGTATAGATCGATTTCAAGCTATTTAGCTCTCATCAGCTAGCCATACCCTTACTTGGATTTGAACCTGGGCATTAGTAGTTTGTCGCAAAAGCGACTGCCTGTGAAGGCTCCTGAATTGGGGCTGAAAGATGAAAGCAGAAGCAGTATGTTCCATCCCATAGTTGAGTAGACCAGGTTGCCCTGATAAACCGGTCTCGCCGGAAAAAACACTCAAACTACTACAGTTGTATGAACAAAGCCTGAGGTACTTTAATCCCACTCTAACTGGATGAAAACTCAGCATGTATTTTTGCCATGGTTCTTCCTTTGGCCAGATTGGATGCACTGCCTATTGTCTTTCTGTGGGACATTATTAAAATGTCATTACATCAATGTATATGGTTTTATGGGGCTGACTCAGCATAATCCCTATTTTCTTTTACTGTTTTTTTTCTCTCTCTCTCTCTCTCAATCCTGAATGACATTTATTCCTCTTATGGTGAATAAATTCCCTGTCCAAGAACATGATTTCTGATTATTATTATTCCTCCTGATTGACAGTTTGGATATATCTTTCTGGATTGCCCAGTTCTGCATCTCTATAGGCCTCATTCACCTCTCTTTGTATCTGAAATAAATTATACTAATTTCATTTGAAACCTTTATTCCTCCCCCCCCTTTTTTTTTAAACAAAACAAAATCCATTTTATGACATTATACAGGATAGATTTGAGCTAACAGATCCTGAAAATGTTCGTTATATAATTTTAACATATTTAAATCCATGTTTTGATGAAAGACTTTAAAGATAGTCTATTGCTATCTTTGGTTTCCCAGATTTCTTCCAACTGACAGGCTTGAAACAACAAGGAAGAATCTGGAGGAGGAAAAAAGAATTGACTGGTTGACATTTTCCTTTTACATTTTATTTATGGTTTTGACCATAGATTTTTTTACTACCGGTTCTGTGGGCGCGGCTTGGTGGGCGTGGCAGGGGAAAGATACTGCAAAATCTCCATTCCCATCCCACTCCAGAGGAAGGATACTGCAAAATCTCCATTCCCACCCCACTCCTGGGGGAAGGATATTGCAAAATCTCCATTCCCACCCCATTCTGGGGCCAGCCAGAGGTGGTATTTGCCGGTTCTCCAAACTACTCAAAATTTCCGCTACCGGTTCTCCAGAACCTGTCAGAACCTGCCGGATTTCAACCCTGGTTTTGACCCATCTTTATTTCGCTTTGGTTTCAATCAGCTCTAAATAATTTCTCTCTCTCTCTCTCTCTCTCTCTCTCTCTCTCTCTCTCTCTCTCTCTCTCTCTCTCTCTCTCTCTCTCCCTCCCTCCCTTCTTCCCTCCCTCCCCCTCCCCCCTCTCTCTCTCCAGATTCTGTATTGCTTTATTAGCTGAACTGCTTGACAAATTAGTACAACTCTCTTCGATGTTGGATTACAGCATTGCAATAAAACCACAGGTTTAAAATCATCAGACTAATGAGACTGGGGTGAATTCTTCCCATTTCTTGTTCTCCTCCCTCCTTTCATTTTCTTGGTTCTTCAAAAACTTTTTTTAAGTATTTGTGTCAAACTGATTTATGTTATGCTGCTTTCCGCTCTCATTAAAATCTTTGTCACCAAATGAGTTATTGGATTTTTTTTTTTTTTTGGTCCCTTAATGGTCAGGACATTCTATGAAAATGGGGCACTTGTGTGTTAAGGTATTGTGTTATTCTGGTCATTCAGAATGTTAATGAGTTGAACACTCCTCTTTTCTTCTGTGGTTAGAGACAGATTCTGGGTAATTTTTTTTTTCAGCTCCACAATCTGGCAAGGTCGGTGTGCAACGGGTACAAGACCCTGCAAATTTCATTTACATAATGTACATAAAAGAAGGACTTGTGCTGTGACATTCGGATGAAAAGGCATCTAATGAAAATAGATAACAATGCGATATTATCCTCCATTTAGTAGAAGTCGGGGAATATTGAGATCAGATTAAAAGGTGGCAGTATCATTGTGGCTTCTATTGGGTATGATCTTATCAAGCCATCCAGAAAACACTAAGCACAGTTCATTGATTATTGGCATGAAAGTGGTCATGTGGCTTATGCAGAGGGACATGCTAATGTATTTTCTGACTCTATTTTTTTTTTTTTTTAACATCTGAAGCTCAAGGCAGCTGTCTGTGTAATATAAAATACAGACAGCAGTGGGAATAAAATCTGGTAACACATTTTTGAAAGATGGAGGCTCGGGTGTGTTTTTAGTAGTGCTAAGAAATTAGATATAGCACACTGTCATCCTAATACTATGGATGTAGGAGAAAATCTTTCTCGTGCGAATTGAATTAAATTTCCAGGATGTCTCCCTTCTGGCCATGTCACACATTACACAATGCCAACCTTCCCGGATGAGTAATTCAGATGTACAAATACATCTTTTGAAACACATCTTCCAAGCATGCAGGGGAAGACCTAGAGAAATGAATGGAGGCTACCCCTACATAGAGTGAAAATGACCACTGCTATTGTCCCAAATGTGCTTTTCCAGGAGGCAACTGGACTTTCTTGGTTTTTTTCTTGGAAGACATGATCCTGAGGACACAGATAAACCTCCCAGGGCTTCAATGACCTTCTAAAAGGATGCAAGCAACCAGCTGTCTACCAGAAGTATAAATCCTCCCATTCTCCACTATCCTGTCAGAGCTGAAGAAGCTGTCAGAAAGTTCCTCCTCATTTCTAGGTTGAATCTCTCCTTGGACAGTTTCCATCCATTATTCCTTGTCTGGCCTTCAGGTGCTTTGTAAAACAGCTTGACCCCCTCCTCTCTGTGGCAGCCCCTCAAATATTGGAAGACTGCTATCCTGTCTCCCCTGGTCCTTCTCTTCACTAGACTAGCCATGCCCAGTTCCTGCAACCATTCTTTGTATGTTTTAGCCTCCAGTCCACTAATCATCCTGGTTGCTCTTTTCTGCATTTTTTCTAGAGTCTCAACATCTTTTTTATCTTCTTGGATTTTTTTTTTTTAATCTTCTTGGATAAAAATTTGGATAAAAATTTAGCTTCTTGGATGAGAAGCGAAATGTCTTCAAAAGAAAAAACAACAAAAAGGCAGGAAAGAGGCAGCTATTATCATCAATGGTGGACATGCCCGGAAGCAGTTAAGTTCTGGGGAAAAATAAAAAAATGGCTTAATGAGATTGTAAACCAAAAGATTGATTGGGCACCAGAGACATGCTTGCTTGGCTCCAAACCGGATAAAATAAAAAAAGACTTATGGTACCTAACCCTACACATTATCACAGCGGCGAGATTGATATACGTGCAATTTTGGAAAAATAAAAATATCCCATCGGAGGAAGCAATTATAAAAAAGATTTTGGACTGTGCGGAAGCAGATAAATTGACTAAAAAATTAAAAGATAAAGATCAAACTCAAACATGTTTATCCTGGGAAAAATTATATACTTGGCTAGCGAAGAGAAAGCCACAACCCAATTGAAAAGAGGAAAGGTATTTACTGAGAAACCTATATTATACTAACAAAATGAGGTCGGATAGACCTAATTGATGTATAAAGAGAGATAAGTCGTTCTGTCTCCCTCGGAATATAATGTACTTGCAGATATGTTTGTTATTTGTTATGTTGTCTTGTATCTTTTTTTTTTTAATTTGATTTATATGCCGCCCTTCTCCGGAGACTCAGGGCGGCTTACAATGCGTTAAGCAATAGCCTTCATACTTTTGTATATTTATACAAAGTCAGCTTATTGCCCCCACAAACTGGGTCCTCATTTAACCTACCTTAGAAAGGATGGAAGGCTGAGTCAACCTTGAGCCTGGTGAGAATCGAACCTTATTTATATGGTGTGTTGTTATTTTTTTTAATGGAAAATGTAAATAAAGATTATTTTTTTTAAAAAAGAAAAAACAAGAAAGTCCAGTTGCATCCTGGAAAAACACCTTTGGAAAAACCACCCCCTGGATGCCTTAGAATCTCTACAGACCTTTACCCCTGCTATTATATTCCCTAGTCTAACTGAAGTCCAATCATTCAATGAGGAGTTCTAAAAAGTTGATCAAGCACACTGGAATCCGAAGGAGGCTAGAAGCAAATACAACATGAGAGTGAAGAAGATCTGAATGTCTAAACTGAATGGAGGAAATACCATCAAGGCAATTAACACCTGAGTAGTTCCAATCAATAGATGCAAAGCTGGAATAGTGGACTGAACTCAAGCAGAACTAAAAGCCCCGAATAGGAAGACCAAAAAAATATGTCCTTCATCCACAAAGCAGACAAATTCTACTTACCAAGGAAAATAGATGATTGTGAAATGTTGTAAATACACCAGTCAGTTAACAAAGAGAAAAGGGCCTTAGAAGAATACCTGAAGGACAGTGAAGAAGAGGTTAGTAAACCATAAAAGGCTTACTGAGTTTCGGCGAGACCAAACTGGCCTACAAGAAAAGCCAATGAAGAACAAAAGAAGACATGACAAAGTACTTCATGACCAATCCATATAAAAACTAGCAAGCAAAATTACAACAACAGAAAGCAATGGTTTAACGGCAGGAAAATTGAAGAAAGAAACAGAGAGGCTGCACAAGAACAAGCCTTAAACATAGGTAAAGGTTTCCCTCACACATATGTGTTAGTCATTCCCGACTCTAGGAGGCGGTGCTCATCTCAGTTTCAAAGCCAAAAAGCCAGTGCTGTCTGAAGATGTCTCCGTGGTCATGTGGCCGGCATAACTAAAGGACAAAGGTGCACGGAACGCTGTTCCCTTCCCACCAAAGGAGGTCCCTATTTTTCTACTTCCATTTTTTATGTGCTTTCGAACAGCTAGGTTGGCAGAAGCTGGGACAAGAAATGGGAGCTCAATTCATTACGCAGCACTAGGGATTCGAACCGCTGAACTGCCGACCTTTCGATCGGCAAGCTCAGCAACTTAGCCACTGAGCCACCACATCCCTTAAACATAAATGCATACAAAACCAGAATTGAGGGGAAAAAAATCCATTATCTGATTTTTGTTACTACATCAATTGACCGATTTTTTAATTTATTGATATAATTTAGCCTTCAGCTGACTCTACTGTACAACCTTGGACACCTTAAGGCTTTAAAAGCAAGAAATATTAATTAATTAATTAATTTTATTTATTTTATTTTATTAAATTTGTATACCGCCCTTCTCCTGCTGAGCTCAGGGCGGTGCAGAGCCAAAATCAAAACATCCCAATACAAAATTTAAAATTTGTTAAAAGAATTACACATTTAAAACAATTTAAAAAGTCAGTGATTCAAAGACTTTCAAGATAAACTCACAAAAAGACATCTCGACTTGCCCAGTCAGAGTCCAATTCTGAGCAGATCAGAGTGAGTTCTCCATGTAGCTACAACATTTGGAAACTGTGCATATTCATACAACTCATAATAGAACAGAATAACAGAGTTGGAAGGTACCTTGGAGGTCCAACCCCCTGTTTAGGCAGAAACCCGATACCAGGGATGTCAAACTCAATTTCATTGAGGGCGGCATCAGGGTTGTGTTTAACCTCCAGGGGCCAGGGTGGGTGTGGCCAAGGTAGGTGTGGCCAGCTTGACATCACTCATGTTGGGGACATATGTGGTGGCCCGAGCACTCTGACAGTGAAAAGGGGCTCCTGAGCTCCATTTTCATTGGCAGAAGTTACCACAGGCCAGTCCTTCACTGTTTCCAGGCAGCCCCATGGGCCAGATCTAAGTACCCCGTGAACTGGATCTGGCCCCTGAGATTGAGTTTGAGATCCCTGCCCTATATCATTTCAGACAAATGGCTGTCCAATCTCTTCTTAAAAACTTCCAGTGTTGAAACATTTACAACTTCTGGAGGCAAGTTGTTCCACTGATTAATTGTTCTCACTATCAGGAAATTTCTTCTTAGTTCTAGGTTGCTTCTCTCCTTTATTAATTTCCACCCATTGCTTCTTTTCCTGTCCTCAGGTGCTTTGGAGAATAGCTTGACTCCCTCTTCTTTGTGGCAGCCCCTGAGATATTGGAAGGCTGCTATCATGTCTCCCCTAGTCCTTCTTTTCATTAAACTAGACATACCCAGTTCCTGCAACCGTTCTTCATATGTTTTAGCCTCCAGCCCCCTAATCCTCTTTGTTGCTCTTCTCTGCACTCTTTCTAGAGTCTCCACATCTTTTTTACATCGTGGTGACCAAAACTAGATGTAGTATTTCAAGTGTGGCCTTACCAAGGCATTATAAAGCAGTATTAACACTTCATGTGGAATATTGGAAACAATATCGAACTAGAGAATTGGGAAATAATTTGGAACAAAAATTATAAATTAACCAGATAAAGAAAATCAATATAAAATGTTTTACCGTTGGTACTTGGCACCCTCTAGATTGGCAAAAATATATCTAATTTAAACCCCAACTGTTGGAAATGTGGACAAAAGCAAGGTACCTTCTTTCATATATGGTGGTTATGCTCCGAAACAAAAAAATTTTGGATGAAAATACATAGTTGGATACAGGATGTAACAGGCTTCCAAATAGAATATACACCAGAACTGTTTCTTCTAGGAATAATGAAAAAAAAAATGAAAAAACAACAACATATATTATTCTACATATGACAACGGCGGCAAGATTGGCATTTACGCATGTTCGAACACACCCTTGGAAGATCTAATAATTAAAAAATATTAGATTGTGCCGAGATGGATAAAATGAAATTGGAACTGAAAGGACAGTTGGATTCGGACTTTTACGTAAATTGGATTGAAGATAGAAGAAAAGGGAAATAACAGATAGTAGATTTTGTAAAATTATAGAGCGTATAGGAGAATATTAGTGTGATGATATGTAAATGGTCACAGTCATACACAAGAGTTGAATAAGAATTGTTTAATCTTTAAAACCCAATAAAACTCAAATAATAAAAAAAAAACCACTTCACGCAGTGGTGAAATTCAATTTTTTTTACTATTGGTTCTGTGGGCGTGGCTTGGTGGGCATGGTGTGGCTTGGTGGGCGTGGCAGGGGAAGGATACTGCAAAATCCCCTTTCCCTCTCCACTCCTGGGGGAAGGATATTGCAAAATCTCCATTTCCACCCACTCTGGGACCAGACAGAGGTGGTATTTTCCGGGTTTTTTTTTTTTCCATTTGATTTATATGCCGTCCTTCTCCGCAGACTCAGGGCGTCTTACAATGCATTAAGCAATAGCCTTCATACTTTTGTATATTTATACAAAGTCAGCTTATTGCCCCCACAAACTGGGTCCTCAATTTACCTACCTTAGAAAGGATGGAAGGCTGAGTCAACCTTGAGCCTGGCGAGATTCGAACTTACAGTAATTGCAGACAGCTGGTGTTAAATTACAGAGCTCTGTCTGTTGTGCTATCCAGGTTCTCCAAACTACTCAAAATTTCTGTTACCAGTTCTCCAGAACCTGTCAGAACCTTCTGGATTTCACCCCTGACTTCACGTGATCTTGATTCTATCCCTCGGTTTTTGCAGTTAAGAACTTTGTTGGCTTTTTTGGCAGCTGCACCACGCGGCTGGCTCATATTTAAGTGATTGTCCGCTAGGACTCCAAGATCCTTCTCATCTTTCATTTGAAGTTACATTTTCATTTACCAAGTGTCCTATAGTGAATTTCCCAAAAGTTGAGTTCAGAACGATCAATGTGATAATTGCATTCCATTGTTTGGTATGTCGATTCAATCCAGCTTGCCAGCGTGAATGCAACCGAAATGTCCAAACCAACCATTTGATTCCTGATTTGTAAACCCTCAATGTGTGAAATGGCATATTGAAGGCAAGCACAGCCACCTGGTGTCCTCACATATCAGCCCAGCTCCAGAGCAAGTGGGGGGGGGAAAGAAAACAATCTGCTGTAGGCTTCATATCACGTGTGCACGAATTGACATGCAAAATAATTCTTATGACAATTCTCTTGTTTGGTATGTGTGGAAATATTCTGTGCATGTAATGATGGAACATTCTGTTCCTTTACAAACAGCTCTCAAAAGTTACCAGTTGGCAAGGTGGAACTCTTATTTCATTTATTTGTCGTGCTCCATGTAACGCTAAGGCTTCACGCTGGGTTTTTTTCCTGACTTCAAGAAGATTGGTTGAGAAACCTATTAGAGAGCATGTTAGGCACAGCATGATTTAAAAAGCATTGTTTCTGATGCGCTTTTGAGTCCTTTCATCTTCTGCCTGTACGGTCCTCCACTCCTTCCTTCTGATTTCTTCGTGTTGTGATCATAGATCTGTATGTTAATAGAGCAATATTTGCCTTCTGCAAAGTCTATCATTTGTGGTGACAGTTTTGTTTACAAAGTATCCTATTGTGCACTTTCACAAATGTTTGAGTCAAAACAACCCATGTTGGTTTCAAATAATCAAAACAATCAGCTTTTTATTTCAAGCAGGCAGGGAAGAAACTTGAATGGTAAATTTTTAAGTTCCTAACAATTAAGCAGGGGAACAGGTCGCCTTCCTAAGTTGTAGGTGCTTCATCACTGGAGGTTTTTAAGAAAAAAAACTGGACAACCACCACTCAGAAATCGAATCCAATAGAATTAGAATGGAATGGAATGGAATAGAATAGAATAGAATAGAATAGAATAGAATAGAATAGAATAGAATAGAATAGAATAGAATAGAATAGAATAGAATAGAATTCTTTATTGGCCAAGTGTGATTGGACACACAAGGAATTTGTCTTGATGCATACGCTCTCAGTGTACATAAAAAGACAAGATACGTTCATCAAGAATCATAAGGTACAACACTTAATGATAGTCATAGGGAAACAGTCAATATAAATCTTAAGGATACCAGCAACAAGGTTACAGTCATGCAGTCAGAAAGTGGGAGGAGATGGGTGATAGGAACGATGAGAAGATTAATAGTAGTGCAGACTTAGTAACTAGTTTGACGGTGTTGAGGGAATTATTTGTTTAGCAGAGAGATGGCGTTTGGAAAAAAAACTGTCCTTGTGTCTACCAAGTTGTTCCGGTTGTTCTGGTGTCCAGTGCTCTATAGCGTCGTTTTGAGGGTAGGAGTTGAAACAGTTTATGTCCAGGATGCGAGGGGTCTGTAAATATTTTCACAGCCCTCTTTTTGACTCGTGCAGTATGCAGGTCCTCAATGGAAGGCAGGTTGGTAGCCATTGTTTTTTCTGCAGTTCTAATTCTCCTCTGAAGTCTGTGTCTGTCTTGTTGAGTTGCAGAACCAAACCAGACAGTTATAGAGGTGCAGATGACAGACTCAATCATTCCTCTGTAAACCGCTTGGAGAGGGCTGTAAAGCACTGTGAAGCAGTATGTAAGTCTAAGTGCTATTGCTATTGCTGTGCACTAGTACCTTGATTAAGATGTAGGACTAAATGTCCCAAATTAGTCCAGTTTATTCCAGTTGTACAGCAAAGATTATCATAATTTCTTCGACAGTGATTCAATTTCCCCTTTCCAAGAGTTCGTAAAGTATTTGTCAATAAGTTTTGATTGAAAATCTCCTCTAAAATGCCATGGTGATATTCTAAGGCCCATCTTGAAAAAAAATGATTTCAACAGGTGTGAATGTTGAATTTAATGAGATATTATCCTTTCCCCTAGGAAGTGATTAACTGATGGGAAAAAAAACACATAAACAAGGTCTTAAGTACTAAGGAGCCATAAGCCAACATAAAACTTAATTTTGGAAGCATTTGCAAACCCTACAGATGTGTTAAAACTGTATCCTTGTTGTCTAAATATAAATCTTTTAAAGCGTTTAACATTTAAACCTAAATTAAAGCAGTTACTGATTGCTTTTTGAAATAACTTGGGAGTTCAAGATCTGATTTGTCAAGCATGGATGAAAAGTGTATGTTAGAGGTATTGATTCAAGTAATTCTTCACTGGATCACCACTTCCATGTGGAGGCAATATATTAGTGCTCCCATTGCAAAGATAAGCAGCCACTTTATAAACTGAGAATAAAACACTTATCATTAGTCCAAAACCGGAAATCTAAGGTAGCACTATCTTTCCATTATAAAATAGGGTTTTTCCCCTTTCAATCCTGAAAGTTCTTTCCTTAATTATTAATTTTTTTAATTCATACTTCAGTATCTAAACCATATTAGCAAACAGATTTTAAATCAAAATGGCATAGTCATGGACAAGTTTTTCGGTCCTAAGAATAAATGCCCCTCTAACTTTTTACATTTTAGTAAAATTTTGCCAAGCTTCTTCTCCGGTAACATTGTATTGCTAACTAGGACATACAAAACCTTTGCCAGACCAATTCTCGAATACAGCTCGTCTGCCTGGAATCCACACAGTATATCTGACATTAATACGATTGAGCAGGTCCAGAGGTATTTAACGAGAAGAGTACTCCACTCCTCTACTCGCAATAGAATCCCTTATGCCACCAGGCTTGAAATTTTGGGCTTGGGCAATCTGGATCTGCACTGCCAGCAGTCTGATCTAAGCATAGTACACAAAATTGTCTGCTACAACCTCTTACCTGTCAACGACTTCTTCAGCTACAACCTCAATAATACAGGGGCAAACAATTGATACAAACTCAAGGTAAACTGCTCCAAACTTGATTGCAGAAAATACAACTTCAGCAACAGAGTGGTCAATGCCTGGAATGCACTACCCAACTCCGTTGTTACATCCTCAAACCCTCACAGCTTCAACCTTAAATTGTCTACCGTAGACCAGTTTTTTCTAGGACCCGATACCTTAAACATTACACAAAAAGGTTCTCACTGTAGATTTAAAACAAACAAAAAACACACTACAGAGTTAATAGTGTAATTCAGTAGTTTTTAATGCTGCTAAAGTTCTGAAATAAACTACTCAATGAAAGTCCTAATTGAATAACCTGCCACTCTGTAGATTTAGACAATCTACTGTAAGTTCTTCTTGCAGAAACTGAAAGGTTTAAAACCTGGATCAAAATAAGCCAAGTTAAAGTCTGAATATACATATTAGCCAATTGATTCCCAAAAGAAGTCTCATCTGCATTTTTGAAACTGGTATTATCCCAGAGATCATTTTATCTTGTGAAGAAGGGTCAGTATTATATTTTTATTCCAGCCAGCATCTCCCAAATATGCCTTGGAGCCTTTAATGCTGGGGAAAAACAACTGAATTTTGACCAAATAGGAATCAACCCCCCGTTAAGGTATCACAGCAGTTTTATAATAGCTTTCTAATTGTCCCTAAAGTTGTTTTTTTCCCCAAGTTGATCACTTCTTCAATAAAGAAATAGAGGTAGAAATGTATGCCCAGTGATTAAGTAAAAATCACTATAATTAAAAGAAAGAAAAGAAACTCAAATCAAACCTCAGAATCATACTATCACCATAATTTGGATGAAAAAGACCTAAGAGGTTACCCTTCCCATTATTTTTATTTTATTATTATTTATTTGTCAAGCATATATAAGTATAAACACGATTATGAATACAGGAAATGGATACGGATAAATGGGGGACAGTAGGCATGTTGGTGAGCTTATGACGCCCCTTACAGACCTCTTAGGAATGGGTTGAGGTCAACAGTAGACAGTCTAAGGTTAAAGTTTTGGGGGTTTGGGGAAGAAACCACAGAGTCAGGTAATGTATTCCAGGCATTGACCACTCTGTTGTCATATTTTCTGCAATCAAGTTTGGAGCAGTTTACCTTGAGTTTGTATCTATTGTGTTCTTGTGTATTGTTGTGGTTGAAGCTGAAGTAGTTATTGACAAGTAGGACGTTGTAGCAGATAATTTTGTGTACTACAATTAGGTCAGACCGAAGGTGGCGTAGTTCTAAATTGTCTAAGCCCAAAATTTCAAGCCTGGTGGCATAAGATATTCTGTTGAGAGCAGAGGAGTGGAGGACTCTTCTCGTGAAATATCTCTGGACTTGCTCAATTGTATTAATGTCCAATATGCAGTGTGGGTTCCAAACAGATATGATAATCTTTTGTTTGGATTGACCTTTATTAATTACTTAACATCGTATCAACATTGTAACATAATATGACTTTGAAAAACCTTCCATCCTCATTCTCATTATCTCCATCATCATCATCACCACCACCACCACCAAAGTCACCATCTATAAAGCCTTCTTCATCGTCATTTTGATTAAACGTATTTCTAATAACATCAAAAAAGAGTTGACATCTTTGAACTGAGGAGCTGGCATAAATTACTGCGCATACCATGGACAGCCCGAGTAACTAACAGAGTGGCATTAAATCACATAAAACTAGAAGCATCACAAGAAGCCAAAGTCACAAGACTATGTCTGATTTACTTTGGCCCTATCATGCATGCAAATTCATTGGAGAAGTCAATGATGCTATGAATCAGAATCAGAATAGAGATGGAAGGGACCTTGGCGATCTTGTAGTCCAGCCCCCTGCTCTAACAAATGGAATCTATACCATTTCAGACAAGTGACTGTCCAGTCTCTTCTTAAAAGCCTCCAGTGATGAAGGACTCCATGACTTCTGGAGGCAAGTCATTCCACCGCAGTGGTGAAATGTAAAATTTGTTACTACTGGTTCTGTGGGCATGACTTGGTGGGGGTGGGGGTAATGTGACTGGATGGGCTTGGCCAACTTTTTTAAAAAACTTTTTTAAAGCATTTTAAAATGCTGGGTGAATAGGTTGTAAAAAAAAATGCTTTTAAAATTTAAAAAGAAGGCTCTGACGATCACAGCTATGGCGTGCAATCAACAGAGCCTTTTTTTTACCTTTTAAAAGCAGGGAGTAAAAACACCTGGGCAGGTGGATGGAGACTCGCGCCACCATTGCTACCGGTTCTCTGAACCACCTGCCACAATCGCTACCGGATTGCCTGATCCGGTCCGAACCAGGTGTCAGGTTCCGATGTTATCTCAAATAAATTTCATTCTCAAACACAAAGTCTTTGATGAAATCTATTATTTATTGAAGAATAACGATCTAGTCCTGAACTCATTTGCAGCCGAAACTGATCCTCTGATCCCAAACCCCTCCCTTTCCATTCTTCAAATCTCAGTGTCTCATTGGCCATCTTCCAAGTCCATCTTCCATCTCAGTTACTTCAAGTCACAGGAATTTCCCCCCCTCCTCCCATCACCTAGGTGACGTTATCTGCCGGGAGGAAAGAACTGGGTGAAAAGTCAAGCTACTGCTTCTAAAAGGTTCTTTCCCACTCATTTTTTTTTTTTTTAATTTGATTTATATGCCGCCCTTCTCCGGAGACTCAGGGCAGCTTACAATGTGTTAATCAATAGCCTTCATTCTTTTGTATATTTTATACAAAGTCAGCTTATTGCCCCCACAAACTGGGTCCTCATTTCACCTACCTTAGAAAGGATGGAAGGCTCATTCATGTCAGCGCTGGGGAAATCATAGTTTGGAGCGCTGACACCAGGAGCATTTCACCCCTGTTCCACCGATTAATTGTCCTCACTGTTAGAAAGTTTCTCCTTAATTCCAGGTTGCTTCTTTCCTTGATTAGTTTCCATACATTGTCTTGCCCTCTGGTGCTTTGGAAAATAAATGGACCCCCTCCTCTTTGTGGCAGCCTCTCAAATACTGGAATTCTGTGGTCATGTCCCCCCTAGTCCTTCTTTTCTGTAGACTGAATGATGAGTGGAACAAGAAAGGCCAAGCAAAGAACATGCTGCTTTGATAGCATCAAAACTGATACAAAGATGGTGTTTTGTATTTTAATCTTTTCTCAATAAACTAAAAGTAAATAATAAATAAATAAATAAACAAGGATTATCAACTTCCTAACAATGAGGACAATTAACCAGTGGAACAACTTGCTTTCAGACATGGTAGGTGTTTCATCACTGGAAGTTTTAAAGAAGAGACTGGACAGTCACTTCTTTGAAATGGTATAGGATCTTCTGCTTGAGCTGGGGGCTGGACTAGAAGACCTCCACGGTCCCTTCCAGTGCTATCCAACAACTGAAAGGGGATGTGCTTGACCAGGTGGCGTGGAGAGCACTTGCCTATAAAGTCACCAAAAGTCAAACAAGACTAAATGTTGAAAAAACAACAAAACAATAATATATTACTATGTTAGTAAGATTCTTTTTATTATTGTATTCGGGAAATTAAAATATAAAATACAAAGGGAGGAAAAAAAAAGAAATAATGTTTCTGTCTAGTTTTGTGTTTTTTCCTTGTAAGATTTGTTTTCCCCCCCTGGTATATTGTGTATTCTCCAATGCAGGCTGCCGCAAACTTCCTTTGAAACCAGAATCAGACAAAATAAAATGGCTTTGAAACCAAATCAGGCAACTCATTTTCATTTAAATGCCAGCCCAGCTTCGTTCTGTGAATAGGCATATGGAAAAAATCTTAAAACAAATGTTTTGGGCACCCCTTCGTCCATCTGCAGTGGACTTTTTTCTCTGACGGTTGAGAATTTTATTCGGTGTTAACCCCAGTTTTTGATTCAAATCCAAGCATTCGGGCTGCATTCTTCAGACTGCTCGTTTTGAATCTGAGAACATTTCATTTATTTATTTTTTAAAAAAGAAGGGAGGGGGGTTTGGAAAGAATATTCTTCAAAGCTGATTTCCATTTCTCTTGGGCAGTTGTTCCCAAGAGAGTTGTGTGCTTCACAGCCAACCCGTGGACTATAATGAATACAGATGCAAGATATGATAATATATCCCTGTCCTCATGAACCTTGGTAAGCAGGGATTTATAAATGGAAAAAAAGTTGTGATTTCATTATTCCCTCAGCTCTGCTCTCCAAAACTACCTCTAACCATATGCTAGGACCATGATGGCGAACGTATAGCACGCGTGCCTAAAGTGGCACGCAGAGCCATCTCTCTGGGAATGCGAGCCATCACCCATTATTCTTACGGGTTCCAGCGCGCTTTAAGACCAGTTGGCCGGTGCGCTGGAACCCAGAAGAGTAATGGGTGATGGCCAGAAACTGGAAAAGCAGCTGCCTGGTGTGTACGTGCACGCCAGGAAGATGATCTTCCAGTTTCCGGAGCATGTATGCCAGTGGTGGGTTCTTCCCAGTTCGGTCCGGTTCGGCCGAGCCGGTAGTGGTGACGATATGATGTCACCGAACCGGTTCTCCCCCACGCCCTCCCCCCCAACCCCCCGCCCACATTATTCTTACCTTTTATTTGGTCCCACCCCCAATCTATTGCTGCCTCCTGAGTCCCAGCTGATGGCTAGAGGGAAAAAAACTCTTTAAACTCTTGCCGCAGGGCTTCAAAGGGCCGTCCTACAGCTGATCAGTGTTAAAGGCAAACAAATGAGTTGGGTCGTAAGTGCGAGGACTGGTCGTAAGTGCGAGGACCTTCCAGAAATGACTCTGACCAGCTAGCCATGCCCACCTAGTCACATGATCTCCAAGCTACACCCACAAAATAAGCCACGCCCACAGAACCGGTAGTAAAAAAAATTTAGAACCCACCCCTGATGTATGCGCACCGGCCAGCTGGTCCTTGCATGCACATGCACATCACAAACCAAAAGACCAGGTGGCCAGCGCACATGTGCTCATCAGAAACCAGAAGATCATATTCCTGGTGCGCACATGCGCACCCGGAGGCTACTTTTCCAGTTTCCGGCATTCGCGCATGCATGCACGCACATGCGCTCCCATTTCGGCACTCGGTGCCAAAAAGGTCCGCCAGCACTGTGCTAGGACATCAAGAATGAATCTCCTGAACTGAGATGGATTCTAAATGAAGTTTGGGCCAGACTTCTATTGAATGCGAACTAATATTTTCACATTTGCAATCCTGAAAATAGCATTTCCTTCTCTGTTTTCTCACTTTGTACAGAATCCATCCTACGTCATAACTGTGTGGAAACCGTGTATTTGTTTCTTGGACAAAATCCAAAGTTTTGAATCCTGGACAACATCCATTCATCCCTGTAGGAGAAAGAATAGGGGAACCTGGAGGCAGAATTAAAGGAGGGATCAGCCTAGAATCCCTATGGAGCTGTAAATGGACTAAATTCAATCCCCCTTGAATTTCATTGACCCATATCTATGTCACTCCAAACAGGTGTTAATCATTTGAAGGCCAATATTTGACATGTAAATGAAGATGAACCTACAGAACTTTGTAGGTATTCACAGTGAAATGGGACATAACTCAGATTCAAGACACAACACTTGTCAGAAGTGGACTTCTGATGAAAATGTTTATCCCCCAAAAAGTTGTTTTATAGCAATAGCAATAGCACTTAGACTTATATACAGCTTCATAGTGCTTTACAGCCCTCTCTAAGCGGTTTACAGAGTCAACCTATTGCCCCCAACAATCTGGGTCCTCATTTTACCCACCTGGGAAGAATGGAAGGCTGAGTCAACCTTGAACCTGGTGAGATTCGATCTGCCAAACTGCTGGCAGCCGGTGATCAGCAGAAGTAGCCTGAAGTACTGCACTCTAACCACTGTGCCACCGCGACTCATCTTATCTTCCTTTCCCCCCCAATAGATCTAACATCATTAAATTGACTGAGTAGTCCTACTCTCCCTCACCATAACTAGAAGTATTGGATCTCAGCCTTATGACTCACACATCTAATTATTTATGCATTTTCAGAAACTTGCCATCTGATAATAACTAATTATGCCAAGGTAAAATTATGGCATCTTGCTGTGTTTTTGCACGATATGGCGGCTGACAATAGTGAGTAAGAAAAAGGAAAGGGAGAATTTTTGAAGAGAAAAGAAAAACACCTGTGGATTACATTATAGAACATACCAAACTTGCTTGTGAGTTTAATTACCCCCCTTTTATATATATATGAAGAAAGAACTTATATTCTACCCAACAGAGATGAAAACGGGAATGAATATGTATTTTAATTACTATGTTCTTCGTTGTGAAGTTATACCTAATCCACTCAATATGAGGCAAGAAATTTTGCTAATAGCAATGAATAAATTTTCACAGTTTTATAACAGTCAAAACTTTATACATCTCTGTGCAAAAGGTCAGGCACCCCTCCAAGACCAAATGTGTAGATTCACAATGCCATTTGGCTGTGTGTGTACGTGTGTGTCATTTAAGCTAACCTATTAATTTGTAAAGTATTACACAAAAAAATAATCCTAAAGCAATGCATACATCAGCATAAATTTATGGAGTTGTTAATGAGAGCAATGAAAACTTACGGATATTTGTGACTCTCATCTAGCTGGGCCAGTTTGCAACCTTAAGGGTCTGCAACCTTAAACACTCAAAGAGCCATTTGGACCCATTTCCCACAGAAAAGAAAACATCGGGAGCCACAAAACCCTTCCCGTGCCTGACTATTTCCTGAGCGGCCACAAAACTAGCATATGTAGTTGAATTAAATGTTCTGTTTTCTTCTGAAACTTTTTTTTTCTTGGATTTATCCATGGTTGGCCTACCGGGGGTTGAAAAGCTTAATAAATCATGTGCTGGCAGGTGTCGCACATCAGCGGTTGTGACGCATATTTTAAATGACAGGGAGCCACAGCAGAGGGGTGAAAGAGCCACATGCGGCTCCAGAGCTGCAGGTTGCTGACACCTGAGCTGGGCATTTGGATTTTGCCATCCAAATATTGTGTGCTAGCCAGGAGGAAAAAAAAAAAAAACAAGGAAGGAAACCATTAAAAAGTGTGTAAATTGTGCACGCTCTATTTGCATGGTTTTAATTTATTTTTTAAAAAATAATTCAAAGTAACTGGTACACACACACAAACAAGGGAATTGAAAAAAAAAAAAACCGGACTCCCTGTATTCATAGCAAAAGTCTAATCCAACTGCCCATCAAGGCAAGCTAAGACATCTAAAATATGTTTGGAAAATAGAAACCATTTTAAATATATAATCCCAATAGAAATGAGCAATAATTGCAGTCGTCCAAAGTATAGTATGAAAATATTTAAGTAGCAATTAGTGGCCAGGAAAAATAAAGGGGCGGGGGGAGAAAAATATAGACGGCTACTAATATGGTATTTTCTTAATTTTTTGTTTGTAGGTTTGTTTATTTGTTTTGCCTTTAAAAAAAATGTTACCATCCAATTTTCACGACTTGCTCTAATATGCAGTTCATTTTGTATGTATGTGTTCCTTTTCTCTTTTCGTTGTTGTTTCTTTTTCTCTATTTTTCTCAATTATCTTTTAAAAAGTAAACTGTGTGTCTTCTGTTTCTAACATTTCTGTCCTTTTTATTTATTAAAAGTATGTTTTCTTACTGGAATGTGTTGGAATGTGTTTGTGCCGTCTGTGTGTGTATGTGTACACACGCACATATTCCTGGTAAGCCCCATCTCTGTATAATATTAACGATTCTGAGGCAGAACGGGGAAATATGAACCCCTGCAGGTTATAAGAGTTCAACAGCTGGACTTCCTTCCCTACATAACTGCTGCTGAATTTTTTATATAACAGAAAGAAAGTATTCTTTCTCGGTGAAAATTTTGCAGAATTGGGGAGCAGTCAAAAGATTGACAAAGGAAGCATGCTTTAGCAATGAGCATCAATTAAAGAGAAGAGCAACAAAGATAATTAGGGGACTGGAGGCTAAAATATATAAGGAACGGTTGCTGGAATTGGGTAGGTCTAGTTTAATGAAAAGAAGGAGTAGGGGAGACATGATAGCAGTCTTCCAATATCTCAGAGGCTGTCACAAAGAAGAAGGAGTCAAGCTATTCTCCAAAGCTCCTGAGGGCAGGACAAGAAGCAATGGGTGGAAACTAATCAAGGAGAGAAGCAACCTAGAACTAAGAAGAAATTTCCCGGCAGTGAGAACAATTCATCAGTGGAACAACTTGCTTCCAGATGTTGTGAGTGCTCCAACACTGGAAGTTTTTAAGAAGAGATTGGACAACCATTTGTTTGAAATGGTATAGGGCAGTGATGGTAAACCTATGGCATGCATCTCACCGTGTGCACATGTGTGGTGGAGTTGAACTGGAGCGATGGCTCACGTGCCAGCTTGTCATTGGGTCTCTGCCACACATGGGGTGTGTGTGCACATGTATGGGCGGGGGGCCTGTGTGGGAGCCATGTGCATGGGGGCCACACATGAATGCATGAGGGCTGCACGTGCATTGCATTTTGTGGCTTTGGGTGCATGCTTTGGGCACTCGGTCCAGAAAAGGCTAGCCATCACTGGTATAGGGTTTCCTGCCTAAGCAGGTGGTTGTAGTAGAAGACCTCCAAGTCCCTTCCAACTCTCTTATTCTATTCTATTCTTCCAGGAGCTTTAAATACTCAAATGCTGTATTTGCATACTCAAATACAGGCTCAAAATACTGTTAACAATCAGAGAGCTTTGTTAGAATCTATATTCAAGTATATTCAATTTACGTGGTATAGTAGTCGAGTCCTCCAATCCTAATTTCTATCTAAAATGGGATGTGTTCTAGAATTGATTTAACTGCTAACTCTGCGCCTACGCATTTTAGGAATATAACAGACTATAGAAGAAACCTGCATATATAATTATTTTCAGTCCATGTTCTTTTGCTAGTTCAGTGTATTATTCTGACTTTCTATCAATCTGTATTCAAGGCAGCAAGAAGACAGGTCTTTTGTGTATTATTCATCTCGGTTTTAAAGCACTAGTGTGCTAATAATTTATTTGAGGAAATAAATATGATAATTTCATGTCTTAAATCTGTACCCGACCTAACAGTGCTTGAAAGTTTGGCTTAGAATATTTTTTTTCCTCTTGTCTAATGAGCTTCTGAGGAAAGCTCGGTACGGTAGCTTCACGCTGCAAACAGATGTCATAGATATAGAGTATCGCTATTCTGAAAAGGATCAAAATAGAGCATTTAATATTATCATTACATTGCTATATGCATTTTTATTGTCATTTAGTTCAGGGGAAGGAACAAATTGTGTAGGAATAAAATAGTACGAAGGCAGAAGATTGAGTAAGACAATTAAAATATCTGCATTTTTATCGAATAGGGCAGGGGTGAAATGTAAAATTTGTTACTACCGGTTCTGTGGGCGTGGCTTGGTGGTGGTGGGGATAATGTGACTGGGTGGGCGTGGCCAACTTTTTTTAAAAAAAAACTTTTCAAAGCATTTTTTCTAATGCTTTGAAAAGCCTCTGCCGATCAGGCAACTCAGCTGGGATCATCAGAGACTTTTCAAAGCATTTTTTTTACCACCTCTTCGGCCAAGAGGTTGCAGAAAAAAATGCTTTGAAAAGCCTCTGACGATCCCAGCTGAGCCGCGTGATCATCAGAGACTTTTTTTTTTTACTTTTAAAAGCATTTTTTCGTCAGAAGAGGTTGTAGAAAAAATGCTTTTAAAAGTAAAAAAAAAAAAAGCCTCTGATGATTGTGCGACTCAGCTGGGCATGGTGGGGGGGGGCCGCAGGGATTTTTGCTACTGGTTCTCCAAACTACCCACTGCCATCACTACCGGATCGGGTGATCCAATCCAAACCAGGAGCATTTCACCCCTGGAATAGGGGATCTTTCAAGTCTTTCTCAGCAAGATTATTTTAATTCATTTTTTTTTCTTTTTAATGACCCTGTAATCCCTTTTATTAGGGTGGATTCAGAGCGACTGAATTGAGCTGAGCATTTACTAGCTGGATGCCCTTCGTGACACCTATGTGGAGTTCGCAGCAGGTATTTTCTCTTTGAGCCCTAATAAAGAACCATCTGTCATTGCCTAGGATTGAGCTCTCAACCTTCCAAGTGGGAGGGGAGCATCTTCACCTCTAGACTACTATGAGGCTCAGCCAAATTTCTTTTAATGAACTAGTGAAAAAAAAAATTAACGTACTGGGGTGAGAAGTCGTCGTCTACATAACACAAATCTCTTTTATTTCTACCAGTAGCACTAATGGAATTCTTTTTGTAATATAGTGAAGGATCTGGAATTGGTCAAATGAAAATTAAAATAAATATTAGGGTGGGAAAAAGAAACAGAACAGTATGTGCTGTAAAGATTACTCGAGTTATTTCATGTCTTTATGTACACATTCATAGAGTGTGGGGTTTTTTTCTGTACAGAAAATGAATATGCTCCCATCAGTACATACTGTATATCTGGGACAGAGGGAGGCAATGGAATGGTAATTTTCACATAGAAAATTTAAGAAAATAGTTGTAATGTTTATTAATGCTCTAAAATTAAATGAATCTGTTAATATTATTGGGGTCATAGGAGAGTGGCTCAAGTCTCAGGAAAGATAGAGACTTCAGATGAAGAAGAGATCAATAGCTGATTTCACCATAATATATTAGTAAATGTGAGAACCTACTGCAGATATGAATTATATTTTTATAAGTGGTTCCCAGTGCAGAGGGGATAGATAGATGATAGCTAGCTAGATGATAGATAGATAGATAGACAGACAGACAGACAGACAGACAGATAGATAGATAGATAGATAGATAGATAGATAGACAGACAGACATACTGTAGATGATAGATAAATTGCAATAGATAGATGATAGATAGATAGATAGATAGATAGATAGATAGATAGCTACATAGAGACATAGAGACATTGCAATAGATAGATGATAGATAGATAGATAGATAGATAGATAGATAGATAGACAGAGATGATAGATAAATTGCAATAGATAGATGATAGATGATAGATAGATAGATAGATAGATAGATGGATAGATAGATAGATAAATAGACAGACATAGATGATAGATAAATTGCAATAGATAGATGATAGATAGATAGATAGATAGATAGATAGATAGATAGAGACATAGATAGATAGAGACATAGAGACATAGATGATAGATACATTGCAATAAATAGATGATAGATAGATAGATAGATAGATAGATAGATGATAGATAGATAAATAGACAGACATAGATGATAGAAAAATTGCAATAGATAGATGATAGATAGATAGATGATAGATGATAGATAGATAGATAGATAGATGGATAGATAGATAGATAAATAGACAGACATAGATGATAGATAAATTGCAATAGATAGATGATAGATAGATAGATAGATAGATAGATAGATAGATAGATAGATAGAGACATAGATAGATAGAGACATAGAGACATAGATGATAGATACATTGCAATAAATAGATGATAGATAGATAGATAGATAGATGATAGATAGATAAATAGACAGACATAGATGATAGAAAAATTGCAATAGATAGATGATAGATAGATAGATAGATAGATAGATAGATAGATAGATAGATAGATAGAGACATAGATGATAGAGACATTGCAATAAATAGATGATAGATAGATAGATAGATAGATAGATAGATAGATAGATAGATAGATAGATAGATAGATAGATAGATATAGATAGACAGACAGACAGATGATAGATAGACAGACAGACAGATGATAGATGGATAGATGGATGATAGATAATTTGTATGTATAGATGGATAAATGCATGAAGATAGATAGATAGATAGATAGATAGATAGATAGATAGATAGATAGATAGATAGATAGATAGTAGGTAAGTGGACGATGGACAGGCAGACAGACCAACCGACAGACCAACCGACAGACCAACCGACAGACAGACAGACAGACAGACAGACAGACAGACAGACAGACAGACAGACAGAAATATGTATGTGAGTGTCCCCCGGCAACAAGTAACGTCACTGGCAAATCCTTTAATCAAGGAAGCACTTCGGTGCTTCCAACACGGAAGCATTAGTATTATCATCATCATCGAAGTGTCATCTCCAAAGAAAGCACTTGTAAGACTGCTGGTGAGGATTTGGTGGTTGAGGGATTGCTGCCTACGTAGCTGTTGCTTTCTCTCATCACAAATCTCACTAGACATTAGACATTAACAACATCTATGCAAAAGAGACAATCAGCCAGTCCAAAAGGAAACAAAAAGACTCCAGCACCTCTTCCACCAGCAACCAGCACCCAGGTCAGCATAAATGAACTCCAAGGTTAACTTCAGACCAACAGTCAAGTAAACAATCAAGTAAACAATACCCCAATCTAGAAACTGCCAAAGAAGCCAACAACAAACAGCTCAACTAAAAAAATTCTCTAAGACCACCCCTACCAACACTGACAGGCAAGCCACAAGAATATAGTCTGACAGCAAACTTCATTCCTTACTAGCATCCATGATGTTTCCTAGTTTGGGTAATGAAACATCTACAAGAAAAGAAGGAAGCTCAGAGAGCACCAAGGACCCTACAGTCCTCCTCCTCCTCCTCCTCCTCCTCCTCCTCCTCCTCCTCCTCCTCCTCCTCCTCCTCCTCCTCCTCCTCCTCCTCCTCCTCCTCCTCCTCCTCCTTCTCCTCTTTTTCTTCCTCTCCTGATCCTCCTTCCCACTCCCGTCTAGTACTGATGATGTTAACTAATTTGTCAAGCTCAGAGAGCACTAAAGACCCTACAGTCCTCCTCCTCCTCCTCCTCCTCCTCCTCCTCCTCTTTTTCTTCCTCCAACTGCTCCTCCTCCTCTTCCTCCTCCTCCTCCCCACAAACCGCCTCCCTTCTAGTATGGATGATGTTACTAATTTGGCAAGCTCAGAGAGCACCAAAGACCCTACAGTCCTCCTCCTCCTCCTCCTCCTCCTCCTCCTCCTCCTCCTCCTCCTCCTCCTCCTCCTCCTCCTCCTCCTCCTCCTCCTTTTCTTCCTCCAACTGCTCCTCCTCCTCTTCCTCCTCCTCTTCCTCCTCCCCCTCCCCACAAACCCCACTCCCTTCTACTACTGATGATGTTACCTAGTTTGGGTAACCAAACGTCTGCAAGCAAACAAGCTAACTCAGAGAACACCAAGGATGACCTCTCAAACCTCACTAGCTCTAAACGTTTGAATAAAAAGACTGAAAGAAAGGTTTTGATTTGTTTCGTCCTTTGCTCTTGTTGTTATTTAGGCCTGAGCAATATTGAATGGCTGTGATGATAATTTATATGCCATCTTCTGGGCAGGAAACTACAGTATAACCAAGCAAATGGAAGCTCGGAATTCGGCACAGAAGAATTTTGCATAATAGCATCCTTGATGTAAGTGATTGGTTCGCCTGCTGAGTTCATCACAGACATTACATCACTTTCAAGGCTGACTCTGCCTTGATATTTTGCAAATGAGCTCCCAAGAACACAATTTCTCCTATAAATAGCTTATTAATAAATCATATGAGGTAAGCATGTGACACACTACTTCCTTCGTGAGAAGACCGTTTCTGCTTCGCTTAAAGGAAAGAAAAGATCATAATGTGTGATTACTGGAAGATTAATGAAAAATGAGTCTGTGTAATATTCTATGAATACCGTTACAAAAACGGATACACGTAAGGATTTTATGTAAACGAGGAAGATCCATTAGGCACCTATCTTACAATCTGTGACTGCAGCTTGTAAAGGTATAATAATTAGGAACCATCGACCTAATTAGAAATAGTTAAAAGTTAACTAGACTCCTATTCCCATTTCCAGCTGTCTTTCTTCACTGGCTTACTCAGATCCTAGCCAAATGGAATAAGCGATTGAATTACTGTAAATCCTGATTTTAACTTGGAACATGAAGTCCAGCAGCAAGCACACTTGTGCGATAGACTAAAACATATGAAGAACGGTTGCAGGAACTGGGCATGGCTAGTCTAGTGAAGAGAAGGACCAGGGGACACATGATAGCAGTCTTCCAATATTTGAGGGGCTGCCACAGAGAGGAGGGGGTCAAGCTATTTTCCAAGGCCCCTGAAGGCCAGACAAGGAATAATGGGTGGAAACTGACGAAGGAGAGATTCAACCTAGAAATGAGGAGGAATTTTCTGACAGTGAGAACAATCAACCAATGGAACAGAAGTTGCCTTCGGACGTTGTGGGAGCTTCATCACTGGAGACTTTCAAGAAGAGATTGGACTGCCATTTGTCAGAAATGGTGTAGGGGGGTTGGACTAGATGACTTCCAAGGTCCCTTCCAACTCTGTTAATCTGTTAATTTATTCAACAACAATGGATATCTGTATATCTATATATATCTATATCATCTCTCTCTCTCCTTCTCTCTCTCTCTCTCTCTCTCTTTCTCTTTCTCTTTCTCTTTCTCTTTCTCTATCTACCTATCTATTTATCTATCTATCTATTTATCTACCTATCTCTATCTATCTATCTATCTATCTATCTATCTATCTATCTATCTATCTATCTATCTCTATCTCTATCTCAAAAGTTCTCAACAAGTAAAGGGGATGATTGAAATGTTGTCAGCTTCTTCTAGTTTCCTATTTTAATAATTTACTGGGTTAGTCAATTTCAGCCACAAAATACACAGCATTTGACAACAAGGAAACCTGGTCAGGTTGTTCCTATCACCCCTAAGAAACTCTGAGTTGATTTGTGGAGATAGCTGGCCCACTTTTATGCAGAGTGTTTCAGAGGGTAAGAAAAGGCCGTAGATCTTTGTGTCCTTTGATTTTTGAGGATTGCTAGAATACTTTTCAGATACAAATATAATGCTAGAAGCTGATGCTTGGCTTCAAAGCATACTAGTTTCCATTTGGTTAATTTTTTTCTAAATATTATTAACATAATCTTAAAAATCTTTTCAAGTTACACTGTCTGCACAAAGACAGAATCGAAAGGTGGATGAGATAGCAACCTTAGATCCTTGGGGTTTTTTTTCCCCCTCCCTGCTTCCTCTGTATTTAACAGAGTTTGATTATTTTGAGGGCTACGAAGGTGAGACAATTTTTTGATATCTCACCTCAGTTCAATTAACAACCTTACTAAGATTGTTAGTCTTTGAGTACCATTCTCTTCCGTATCACCTAGGTCCTACTTAATTAGTGTGTTATTATAATGATATTTTAAAACTGAAGGCAAATATACATGTCTCGGGATAATGTTGAAGGATCCAATCTGATTTAGTCACCTGGACCAGAGGCTTCTGAGGTTTCGGACTTGTGTTAGAACCCAGGGGTGGGCTTCAAAAATTTTAGCAAAGTGTTATCTGCCCAGTTGATGGGTGGGCATGGCCATGATGTGTGTGGCTTAGTCAGCCTCCTGCACCATGGCGGGGAGGGGTGTTTTTGCCCTCCCCAGGCTCCGGCGGCTTTCCTCAAGCCTCCAGGAGGACAAAAACACGGTAGCTCAGCTTGTCGATTAAAAGGTCAGCAGTTCAGCGGTTCGAATCCCTAGTGCCGCGTAATGGGGTGACCTCCCATGACTTGTCCCAGTTTCTGCCAACCTAGCAGTTCGAAAGCACGTAAAAAATGCAAGTAGAAAAATAGGGACCACCTTTGGTGGGAAGGTAACAGCGTTCCGTGCGCCTTTGGCATTGAGTCATGCCAGCCAGCTAATTATTATCCATTCAGTTTACTGAGCATGACTAGTAAACTACGTATCGGTGAGACACCTTTTAAGAAATCTGTCGATTGACTAACAAGAGAAAGTATTGCCTGAAGAGCAAGTTAGCTTTTATGCCGGTCAGCCAATATTTGATCAATACATCATTTGGCTGAAAACCTAGCATACAAAAACTATATACAAACCATCTTATCAAGGGAAAAAAGAGAGATGGTAGTGCTTGGGAAACAGTCATTGATGTTCTTCTTCTCAAGTTTTTATTTTATATGCATAATTTTTAAAACACCTTAGAAAACAGTGGAAAAGGAATACTTTTTGAGTAGTATCAGGTTTTTACTAAATTTTAGGGACTGTTTAGAACTTCTGGTGCTTTGCTCATAACTAGCAGGGATAAACCTAGTCCCACCAACCTTAATCTGACATATATGTCTAATTTTGTAAAGATTGCAGAAATGCTGCACATCCCTGGAACCTTTTCTTCCAAAGCATAAAGAATATAATCTTATTAGACAGGTACTGTGGTTTGTACCGTTTTATCTTAGCTGCTCCATAAATTAGATCAAATGTGAATTATGGTCAGTGAATTATATTTGTGTGTTACGTTTCTTCTCTCCCGCCTCCGTTTTTAAAAATTTATTTCGGAGTAATATAATAAAATGCCAGCTGGGGAAAAGCAATGGGATAATCACCCTGTTTCTTCCCCCACCACTTGGAAATGCAGCGATGAAATCTCTACCAGTAAGTCTTAATTTTCTGTCCGTTCTTAATGTCTGTGGTTCCTGTGCTTGTTAAATAGATCATATGTGGAATATATCCAAGTATCTGCTTTGTTACCCAGCTAAAAGAACACAGAAAAAAAATATTTTAGGAAATGTTGCATACACACACACACACACACACACACACACACACACACACACACACACACTGTGTGCATGTATCTATGAATAGAATAGAATAGAATAGAATAGAATAGAATAGGAAATAGGAAATAGGAAATAGGAAATAGGAAATAAGAAAAGAATGGAATGGAATGGAACAGAAGAGAACAGAATATGGAATATGAAATGGAATAAGGAATAGAATAGAATAGAATAGAATAGAATAGAATAGAATAGAATAGAATAGAATAGAATATGGAATATGGAATATGGAATATGGAATATGGAATAGAATAGAATAGAATAGAATAGAATAGAATAGAATAGAATAGAATAGAATAGAATAGGAAATAAGAAATAAGAAATAAGAAAAGAATGGAATGGAATGGAATAGGAAATAGGAAAAAATGGAATGGAATAGGAAATAGGAAATAGGAAAAAAATGGAATGGAATGGAATGGAATGGAATAGAATAGAATAGAATAGAATAGAATAGAATAGAATAGAATAGAATAGAATAGAATAGAATAGAATAGAATATGGAATATGAAATGGAATAAGGAATAGAATAAAATAGAACAGAACAGAACAGAACAGAACAGAACAGAATAGAATAGAATAGAATAGAATAGAATAGAATAGGAAATAGGAAATAGGAAATAAGAAAAGAATGGAATGGAATGGAATGGAATAGTAAATAGGAAAAAAATGGAATGGAATGGAATAAGAAATAGGAAAAAAAATGGAAAAAAATAGAATAGAATAGAATAGAATAGAATAGAATAGAATAGAATAGAATAGAATAGAATAGAATAGAATAGAATAGAATAATGGAATGGAATGGAATGGAATGGAATGGAATGGAATAGAATAGAATAGAATAGAATAGAATAGAGAGTTGGAAGGGACCTTGGAGGTCTTCTAGTCCAACCCCCTGCTCAGGCAGGAAACCCTATACAATTTCAGACAAATGGTTGTCCAACCTCTTCTTTAAAACTTCCAGTGTTGGAGAATTCACAACTTCTGGAAGCAAGATGTTCCACTGGTTAATTGCCCTCACTATCAGGAAATTTCTTCTTAGTTCTAGATTGCGTCTCTCCTTGATATTTTATATATATATATATATATATATATATATATATATATATATATGTATATGTATATGTATATGTATATGTATATGTATATGTATATGTATATGTATATGTATATGTATATGTATATGTATAGGATTTTATATATATATATATATATATATATATATATATATATATATATATATATATATATATATATATATATATATATATATAATCCTGCCTCAGAATTACCTATTATTTACATTTTTTTTAAAAAAAAAATGTGTTTCTACCATATTTTCACTTTTAAGTAACCATCAGCAAGCTATATATACCCAACAAATTTCGTAAATTCAACCAAATAACACACTATTTAACAGTTCTGCTAAATGATCGAACAATTGATTTCCAATGGCAAAATGGAATATAATTTTCTATTCCAAGAAAGGGTGGGGGGGGACTGATAGGGTTGAAGGCGCTTCCAAAATACTCTGCATTCCCACTCTCACTTCTTTTAAGATCTTTCTTTAACGATCCTTACAAGCAGGTAAAAAAAGAAGCTTTCCGGTTGCAAACAATTAGGGAATAGGTGTGGTAGCGTCTGGATCATATATCTTTTTATATTGGCATTTTATTATAGATTTCTCTAAGGGCAAGCTAACTTCACTAAATCCCCTAAACATTCCAATGGCTTTTATGGATACTTGAGAATAATGACCATTTGAAGTGGCACAATTCTGCCTGATCAGGAAACAAGAAATATGGTAACAAAATGAAGATATTCGAATGTAGTATTTTAGCAATTTAAGTCTTACATTTTTGATAGCTTAGTTTTTTTTTTCCCCTTTTTAATATTCAACTTTCTAGCTTAGCCTTATATTAATTTCCTGGGTCGGTTATTTATTACTTTGTTTTCTTGTGTCACCTAACGCTTCCTTTCCAACAGTACAAAACTCTAGTTAATAAATGAATGACAGGCTGATTGATAGTATTATAATATCGTCTTCAACATGGATTTATTCCCAATCCATTTACGGAAAAGAAGGCTATAATTAGTCGTCTGTTGAAGATGTATTAACATGATAGTTGGTTGCACTTTCAACCAGATGTTTAGATTGGATTCGGCATTTTTATCCACCTCTTAAGTCCTGAGGTAGGCAGATCTTGATGTCTGATAGTTGTTAGTGTTAAAGATATAGTCACGGGATGTAAGCTGTTCCAGATAAAGCTGTCTTTTGCAATTGACTGATGGTGATTTTTGTCAATGCTGATGGCATTCAAGTGAGTATTCCAGTTGTTTTGGGATTGCGCCAAACATGCCTCTTACCATTGGTACTCTCTTTGCTTTCTTTTGCCTCGGCCATTCTATTTCTATTTTCTGTTTTGTGATTTTAAGAGTGGTGCAGCGATTAGAGTGCAGTACTGCAGGCTACTTCTGCTGGCTGCCGGCTGCCTGCAATTTGGCAGTTCGAATCTCACCAGGCTGAAGGTTGACTCAGACTTCCATCCTTCCGAGGTGGGTAAAATGAGGACCCAGATTGTTGGGGGCAAGAGGCTGACTCTTTAAACCCCTTAGAGAGGGCTGGAAAGCACTGTGAAGTGGTATATAAGTCTAAGCGCTATTGCTATTTCTTCAGTTCTTTTCTGTTCTATTCTGCTGTCTCTGGGCACTGCAACATGACTATCCAGGTTCTGTGGGTGTGGCCTTGTGGGCATGGTGTGGCTTGGGAGGCGTGGCTTGGTGGGCATGGCAGGAGAAGGATACTGCAAAATCTCCATTCCCACACCTCTCCTGGGGAAGGATATTGCAAAATCTCCATTCCCACACCACTCTGGAGCCAGCCAGAGGTGGTATTTGCCAGTTCTCTGAACTACTCAAAATTTCCGCTACCAGAACCTGTCAGAACCTGCTGGATTTAACCCTGGGCCAAGCTGGTTTTGTCCATAAGACAGGACTAGAACTCACAGTTTCCTTTCTTCTTGTCTGACGTCTTAACCACTGCATCAAATTTTAGGAGACCCAATAGCTTAAGGCAGGGGTGTCAAACTGGCGGCCCACGGGCCGGATGTGTCTCATGCAGGCCACACCCACTCCAGCTCTGTGAAAGCAAAATATGTCATGATATGTCACATGACATCAACATGACGTGGCGAGTTTGACACCCATGGCTTAAAGTGTGATAGCAAAAGATGGAATGGGAAGTTGTGCTTATCTCCATACATCCCTTTTTATATGTAAGAATCTCTGAAATTCTGGAATGCGATTTGCAACAACTTTCATGTCCCAGTGAGGCTTGGAACATCCATTTTTCCCTTTGTCTTTAAAAGGCTACACAGCCAACTTGTATGGTATGTTCTTTTGATGTGCATGCCACAAAAGAAAAAAAAAGAAATAGATTTAGCAGTGCAGAATCCTTTGATGCAATAGAACATCCTCACATCTACAGTAGTAAATGTTCTTTGTGCACAGTTGATTTTGCTGATGTCAATCCAAGAGTTAGTGTTTATTTTCTCTTGGGACTTTCCATTGGCTGTACTCATGCATTTTATATATCTATTCTTGAACAGAAACATGTTTTTACAGAAATATGACTGTGAAATTAGATCAATTTAGGAAGAAAAAAAAAAGAAGCAGCAGCAGCAAATAACTCGAGTTTTCTTTTGGTAGTTGGCTCTGGTTTTGATATTGATTTTGATCTAAGTATTCCCTACTATGTTTTTTTTTCCCCTTTTCTCTGTATTAGATGATGGATACTACCCATAGACTTTCAAAATAGGAGTGGGTTTTAAGTACTGTAAATAAATCTAAATAAATATAGATTCCAATTTCTCCCTTTCAGAAGGAAGACAGGGTCAGACATGTTCCGAAGTCGATAGCTACATCTAAAAACACTAGGTTTGTAAGATAAATTTTTAAGGTAAAAATGTGGTCCAATCTAAGCATAGTACACAAAATTGTCTGCTACAACGTCTTGCCTGTCAACGACTTCTTCAGTTTCAACCACAATACCACACGGGCAAACAGTTGATAGAAACTCAAGGTAAACCGCTCCAAACTCGATTGCAGAAAATACGACTTCAGCAACAGAGTGTTCAACGTCTAGAATGCTCTACCCAACTCTGTTGTTACAGCCTCAAACCCTCACAGCTTCAACCTCAAACTGTCTACCGTGGACCTCACCCCATTCCTAAGAGATCCTTAAAGGGGACGTGCATAAGTGCACCAGAATGCCTACCATCCCTGTCTTACTGCCCACATTTATCTGTACTTAGTTCCTTTGTTTATGTTTATGTTTATACCTACGCCTGCTATTTTGTACATGTTTGACAAACAAACAAACAAACAAACAAACAAACAAACAAATTGAATTAAACAAACAACTGAAGAAAGCAACTGTCAGAATCTCCATTGTCAGCCTGGTGCCTTGCTGGATTCCTGCCATTAAAGGAGAGGGGAGGCACTTGGTTCAATCCACACCTGTGTAGCTAATGGTGGGAAATGGGGAGGGGGAGCTGACATCTGAAGAAGACCAGATCTGTTTGTATCAGTTATTCTGGTTTTTCCCAGTTGCAATGCATGGCTGTGAAAGTTGGACCATAAGAAAGGCTGAGCGCCAAAGAATTGAGGCCTTTGAACTCTGATGCTGGAGAAGACTCCTGCAAGTCCCTTGGACTGCAAGGCGACCCAACCGGTCAGTCCTAGAGGAAATCAACCCTGACTGCTCTTTAGAAGGCCAGATCCTGGAGATGAAACTCAAATCCTTTGGCCACCTAATGAGAAGGAAGGATTCACTGGAGAAGAGCCTCATGCTGGAAAGATTGAGGGCAAAAGAAGAAGGGGACGACAGAGAACGAGTGGCTGGATGGAGTCACTGAAGCAGTCGGCATGAGCTTAAATGGTCTCTGGGGGATGGTAGAGGACAGGAAGGCATGGAGGAACATTGTCCATGGGCTCGCGATGGGTCGGATATGACTTCACAATTAACAACAACATGCCGGGTATCTTCAAGTTTCCCACAACATCACAGAGAGCCTGGATTGGGTGGCCATGAATCGGATATTGGGAGGAGGGTTGGGGAATGTTGGGTTTGGCTCTTTGTATCAGTGAGGGAGAACTTCAGATACCACCTCACCTTTCTGCAACTTTAGTAAAAAAAAAAAAAGTTCTTTTCATTTCAATCAATTGGAGTTGAGAGTCTGCTTTCCTAAATGATTGTTTTGGGGCAAGTCTGACAGCCGTGAAAATCCATATCGTTGGCAAGGAAACAAAATAGATTTATCCATAAAGTCACCTGGAGCTGAATTCAACTTGAATGATACTTTCACTTTCAGCTGACAAGCAATGGTTTGAGTCATTCTACATGTTTGTTTGTTTTTTCATCAGTGCTTCCTTCTTGCTAAAAATCACCTAAGCCAAGAAGCAGGTTTCGCAGCAGAAGAAATATTCATAGCTTTCAGGAAGAATGCCACACCTTTTGTCATCTGAAAGACCTTAGATTCACCTAAACATCAGCATAGGAAGCCAAATCCAAATGGATTTTTAGCTTCTGCCCTGATTGAAAAACTAATTATATTTTACTCCAAAGGGTTTCTTGAAAATGTTGATAGCCTTTATAAGGGATATAGTTGTGTTGTTGTTGTCATTATTTCCAAGGCAGGTACTACAAATTTATGAACATTTCACTGGTTAAAACTAATAGAGATTGTATTTGAAATAAAGTTAAAGGAAGCTCTTAATTCTTTGCTTGATGAATCTTTCTTCCTATTGTCAAATGAACAGTGATGTGGGGATAGCATTTTTTTCCCCCTGATTCAGATAATCAAACTAGTTGCTTTATGCAGATCGTGATTGTTTGCTGATAATCCCTGGATGTACTTTAAATAAGCACAGATACATGTTCTTTGATATGCAGACTTTATTTCTCTCTCCTGCTCTCACTCATCACCTTTCCAAGACACCTGTCAGAGTCTGTTATATGTTCAAACAAGCATGGGAGCTACAATTTCTGAGATCACAATAAAATTAAAACACCTCAAAGGCATCAAAAATGTAATAGATCTTGGTTAGGTGTTGGATTAGAGATAGAAGGCTGCACAGTTGAGGGGATTCTTAAAGATTCCTTTGGGAAGTTTATACTAAGCTAGGATAACACTGTCTTTGTTGCCTAATTCTCAGCACAACAGAAGTTTGACACTAGCCAACAGCATAGAACAGGTAGGTTAGGGAAATGTTTTGGAGAAGACCAGTAATATGATTGTAACTTCTGATTGTACAGAAAGAAAAAGGAAGGGCATGGGGAAGAATGAGATAGATAGATTAGATAGATAGACAGACAGACAGACAGACAGACAGACAGACAGACAGACAGACAGACAGATAGATAGATAGAGGATGGGTGGATGGACAGATGATAGATGGATAGATGGATGGAGGGATAGATGGATGGATGGACAGATGATAGATGGATGGAGGGATAAATGAATGGATGGACAGATGATAAATGGATAGATGGCTAGATGGCTAGATGGATGGATGGATGGATGGATGGATGGATGGATAGAGATAGACATAGACACACACACACACACACACACAGAGAGAGAGAGAGAGAGAGAGAGAGAGAGATGATGGCTAGATGGATGGATGGATGGATGGATGGATGGATGGATGGATGGATAGATACATAGACAGACGGATGGAGAAATATGGAGATGTAGAGATAGAGACAGAGTTGATAGAGATGGAGACCAACAGAAATAGGGAGATGAGGATGTAAATAAAGATAGATGGAAGGGATAGAGGGAGGGAGGGAGGGAGGGAGAGGGAGAGATTATTGCATCAGTTAAACATGTAATTTCTTTTATTTTGTTGTTTGTGATCAAAATAAACAGAGTGTACCAGTGCGGTAAGTTTCTTTCTTCCCCAAGACTTCAAGTTATTGTTTCAGTTGAACATGACCAAACTGTTTAGGCTTACTCTGTTACTTTTGAAAGAATGTATGAATTAGAAAGAGAAATTTATTTTTTAAAAAAATTTCTAATGATATAAAAAACGTATTGTATATCAGCAACCTGAACCCAATTGGCTGTTCTACACATACCTGCAGTTTATTTACCATATTGATAGATCACCTTCTTTTCTGGGAGCTCAAATTTTTTGGTAGATGGGCGGCATACAAGTTTGATCAATCAATCAAACAAACATTCCCAGTACATGTCTGTTTGTGTACATCTCTTTAAAATACAATTTTGCAACATGATTTTTTATCACGAATTTTGGTTATAATTGCAAACTTTAAACATCTTGAAAGTGGGGGGTGGAGTCCAGAAAGAATGGAAGCGTTCAAGAAAAAAGAGAAGAAAGAGAAAAGTAAGAATATAACAGAATATGTACATTTCAAGACATCTTTTGTTGCAAAATTTGCATAGCCTTAAGCATGATGGGTGACAGTTGAGATTGCATATGCTATCCTTGAGGTTTGTGTCACATTTGTCTCATTTTCCCATAGTTGTTTATACCGTCACTTGGCTGGTCATTTTTATCTCCTTTTTCACAACCATTTCCAAGGATATGTGTGTGAATTCATCAGCATTTTTGCTAGGTGGGTTTCTTTTTAGCGGCAAAGGGACTCTGAAGCAGGGGTGAAATCCAGCAGGTTCTGACAGGTTCTGGAGAACTGGTAGCGGAAATTGTGAGTAGTTCGGAGAACCGGCAAATACCACTTCTGACTGGCCCCAGAGTGGGGTGGGAATGGAGATTTTGCAATATCCTTTCCCCCAGGAGTGGGGAGGGAATGGGGATTTTGCAGCATACTTCCCCTGCCATGCCCCCCAAGCCACACCACGCCCCCCAAGCCATGCTCACAGAACCGGTAATAAAAAAAAATTGGATTTCACCACTGCTCTGAAAGTTACAATTTCCTTTTGTCAATTAAAAAAAAAACTAACTCGCCCTGCTTACCTTATCGTTGTCCCCAGCACCTTAATATCCTTTTCTACCACCAAAAAAAAAAAAAAAAAAAGGAGGAAAAATTTACATATTAATTATATCTTGTCTGGTAAAAATGAAACAGACACCTGTAATTATGCAGAGGTGCTTCACACTTACGTGTTGCTAAATCAGTGATGAATGGGAAAAGAGAGCTCATTAAAATGAATAACAAATTTGCTGCATAATACATCCGGATTTGCCGAACGTATTAATTCAATGGTGTTGAAACATGCAATATTAAGAAGCATGTGTGAAGAAGCTTTCCAGGGGACGATTTAAATAGTGGTGTCATATATAGATTGTTTAGTCATTTTTTTCCCCTTTCTAAATAATTAAGATAGATAACAGACATGGAAGGGGGAGGGAGAAGATATTCCTCTATTGCTTGATGTGGCTTGCTTTGGTCTGTTGTCAAGGCGCAGTATTATTTACATGGATTGTATGAAGCTGATGGAGAAATTTCCTAACGGTGAAAACAATTAGCCAGTGGAATGTCTTGCCTTCAGAAGTTGTAGGTGCTCCATCATTGGAGGCTTTTAAGATGAGACTGGGCAGCCACTTGTCTGAAATGGTATAGGGTAGAGATGGGCTTCACATAATTTAACAACTAGTTTGCCTAGTGCAGAACCGAAAATGTAAGTGCGCGCCCCTTCCATGCTTTTGTGCGACTTCAAACACACGATTTCATGCGTGCGGCTTCCAGCACATCTTCTCAGGCAGCCCCGGTGAGTAGAGTGTGCGAGGCACGGAAATCAGCTGGGCTGTGTGGGCAGGGTGAGCGAGCCAGAGAGTGAGCTATATAGGATGGGATAGCACCGGGGCAGCTGGGCGGGCCCAGCCGGTGGTTGGAACTACCGGTACGGGTGAACCGGTCCAAACCAGCAGCAGCTCACCTCTGGTATAGGGCAGTGGTGAGATTCAAATAATTTAACAACCAGTTCTCTCCCCTAATGATTTCTTCCAACAACCGGTTCACCAAACTGCTCAAAAAGTTAACAACCGGTTCTCCCGAAGTGGTGCGAACTGGCTGAATCCCACCACTGGTATAGGGTCATCGTTCCATCCTTCTGAGATCAATAAAATGAGGGCCCAGATTGTTGGGGGCAATTATGCTGACTCTGTAAACTGCTTAGAGAGGGCTGTAAAACACTGTGAAGCAGTATATAAGTTTAAGTGCTATTGCTATTTTTTTAAAAAAAAAAATATTTTAAAAAATAATCTTAAAAGGCACCAGCGGGCAGAGGAGATAGAATTTGTAATACCATATAAAAATAAATGAGCCCCTATAATACATCCATACAAAATTCAGATTCCAGGAAACAGGTTGTCCTTGTTTTAGTAGGACAGGCTGACAAAGTGCGGAATAGGCAGGCCATAAAATATCTATTCCACCCCTTCCCTTTCTTTTCATGTGAAAACCCCATATTTGCAAGCTTGCAAATGCCACCATCAGATATATAGATAAGAAACAACTTCATATGTTAGCAGCAGAGGTGGTATACAGCCGGTTCAGACCGGTTCACCTGAACCGGTAGAGGAAATCGCAGGTGGCGAACCGGTAGAGAAAGTTAGTGAATACCACCCCTAGTTAGTAGTTGCACAAAGAATCCAAATTCATCTACAGCAGTAGTGGGATTCAAAATTGTTTATTACCGGTTTTGTGAGCATGGCATTGATTGGTGGGAATGGCTTGGTGGGCGTGGCAAGGGAAGGATACTGCAAAATCTTCATTCCCACCCCTCTCCAGGGGAAGGATACTGCAAAATCTTCATTCCCACCCCTCTCCAGGAGAAGGATACTGCAAAAATTACAGTAGAGATTCTACATTTGTTTTTGGGTTTATCCAAGAATAAATTCATGCTATATTCATAAACATGACTAATCCTTCTGGGAAATGGCACTGTTTCGTGTAAAACACTTCTGACTTCCCTTCAAGTACTTCAAATATTTCATTTAAGAAGGAATTCCCATATTCACTCTGAATTTCCTCGGTATAAAAAAATAAAATGGTTGATGTCTCTATGGTGAACATTCTTCTTTCAAACTGCAACTTGATTGTTTTATAATGAATCTAATGCTACTGAATTTCAGTGTGGATCCTTTATTTTTTTTAAAAAAATTCTTCTCATCCTTGTAGGATTTGAACTGCAACATCTTCTCTGGCTAATAGATTAATATTCTTCATTTAGAACTCTTTACTTGGAAAATATACTCCAATTATTCAGAAGTCACATACTATCATTTTTTGCATCTGTCTGTCTGTCTGTCTGTCTGTCTATCATCTATGTTTCCTTCCTTCCTTCCTTCCTTCCTTCCTTCCTTCCTTCCTTCCTTCCTTCCTTCCTTCCTTCCTTCCTTCTTTCCTTTCTTTTCCTTTCCTTTCCTTTCCTTTCCTTTCCTTTCCCTTTCCCTTTCCCTTTCCCTTTCCCTTTCCCTTTCCCTTTCTTTCTTTCTTTCTTTCTTTCTTTCTTTCTTTCTTTCTTTCTTTCTTTCTTCTATTTATCTATCTATCTATCTATCTATCTATCTATCTATCTATCTATCTTCCTTTCTTCCTTTCCTTTCTCTTTTCCTTTTCCTTTTCCTTTCTTTCTTTCTTCTATCATTTATTTATCTATCTATCTATCTATCTATCTATCTATCTATCCATCTATCCATCTATCTAATTATCTATCATCCATCAATCTCTCTCCCTCCCTCTCTCTCTCTCTCTCTCTCTCTCTCTCTCTCTCTCTCTCTCTCTCCTCCTAGTTACTATAAATGATGTGGTTTAAAATCTCAATTAAGAATCTTATAAAAACATGAGGAGCTAGTTAAAAATCTTTTTGTGTCATTTATTCACAGTATTTTATATTGGAAATGATTTTTGGTCTGTTTCTCAAACAGCTAATATTTATGCTTAGCAATAACCTTCTTGCACATTAGATATACAGTTTTATCACCAAACTTACATCTATATTGACAGTAGATGCAAAACAGTGGGAAAAAAATCTGTTTGTCCTTTGTTTGCAAACAGAAAATAAACAGCCAGATGGTAAGAAGACCTACAAACAATAATATGTAAATAGCACTTCCCAGGACATGTAAAATAATGTTTAAAATTCAGAAATGCTTCTTGCTTTTATTGTTATCAAGTGCAGATAGATTATTTTGTTACAAACTTCTACACATAAAAAAAGTGATAGTAATTCTCCAGAAAGTTAAATGAAATTAGCTTCTAGTACCAGGAAGAGAAGCATGGTATTTATTTATTTTTTTAAAAAATGATGGTATAATGTTCATAGAAATGTTAACAATTCAGCTTGGTGAAATTATTTTCCTCCTCCTCCTCCTTATCATTATTTTCTTTTATTCATTGAACATGAAACTCAGTCAATTGAACATTTAAAAATGTTTCATAAATACCATTGACTGGTGCTAATGATTAATACGGGCTGCTGCCAACATCCTAGTTGTTGTTGTTGTTGCTATTATTACTATTATTATTATTATGTTTGTTTGTTTTTCTTTAACCTATTATCTTTACTCAGGCTAACTTTGCTCTAGCTTGGAAGCTAAGCAGGGTCAGGCCTGGTTAGAAGTCGGATGGGATACTAACAAGATATTTCAATTGTGAAATATCATGGAGCTCATCTCCAAAACTCTTTGTCTCTATCTTCTATTATCTCCTCAAGAGAAAGTCCTCTTGTTAAGGATATTGGTGTTGTGTTACCAACCAGCAGAGTAAATGCACAAGGAAACGTTGCTGAGAGCGATGAATAAGAGTTATGCAAACTGGTTTAACAAAAGCTTACTTTATAGTGAAAAAACAGTCTCATAGTCTTTAAACAAATTCCAAGTCTTTGCCAGTAAAATCAGTCCAGTAGTTACAGATATCTTCTTACCAAACAAACATTAGTTGGTTAGAATAACAAACTCACTCTGGTTCACAAACCATGATGGTAGCAAATCCATCCAACAATGATTACAGATAGTAACTCCTCTCAATGGTAGCATATCATACTCTGGTAGCATATCACATCATCTTCATACACAATGGCAGCATTTCATAGCAGCAACTGAATACTTTACAATACCTTGCTTAAATACTCTCACAACCAGTGATTACCTAATTACAGCATGACTCAGCATTAAAGCTACATAATACATTTACAGATTAAAGTTACAGTACACTTATATTGCCTGGACAACTTGTTAGGCTCAAACCATATCCTAACACCTCTCATAAAACATCCAGGCCTTTAAGGCTACTTAGAAAAGCTGAGGACAAAGGGCCTGCAGTTCTGCTCAAAGCAAAAAAAAGAGAAGTGGTTAGCTTTGTCACAAAATAATGAGAAATGTCCCACTTCAAGTCTCCGCAATCACATGTCATGGAAAAGATAGGAAGAAGAAAGAGAAACTAAAGGTTAAGGTGAAAAAAAGGGAAATTGAACAGGTTTGATTCTCTATATCATTTCCAGGGTGATGACAATAGACTAGGCAGTCTTGCAAATTTTGTTAAATTACGGATTGGCAGCCTGTTACTCAAGAGAATTTGCAACCCAGGTCCTCTTTCTGGAGTCTCCATGGTACAGCCTTTACAGATCCCTTGTAATGAACAGACTTTTATCTGATCCCTACACATTAACAGAGTTGGAAGGGACCTCGTGGGTCATCTGGTCCAACCCCCCACCCGAACAGGAGACCCTACACCATTTCTGCCAAATGGTAGTTCAATCTCTTCTTGAAAGCCTCCAGTGATGAAGCTCCCACAACTTCCAAAGCCAACTTTTACTCGATATCAGTAATTGGACTGTACCACAAGATCCTCAACTCTTCTCCAGTAGTACGTTGAGTGCCATTCAACCAGAAAGACTCATCAACCAGCATCAATATCATCAGTCATGTAATTTTTATCCATATGGTTTTCTTGGTAACAATACAGGAGTGGTTTATCACTGCCTTCTCTCACACAGTGTGAATTGATGTCCTTGCCATTGTCACTAATGTGGATGTTTGCCTCCAGCATCTTCCTGTATCACAGCTGCTCAATCTAGGTGTCCACCTGCTGTGATGGGCAGCTGGGATGACCTTCACACCTTAGGAATTCATATGCTTGATAGAGACTCCTGATGTTCTACACTCATGCCTCCAAGGAACAACATTATGATGAGGCAGCATATCAGGATTTAACTGAGATGCTTCTTATTTAAAAAAAAAAAAAAAAAAACCAATCAGAACTAAGATAAATGAAATGCACAGTTTAGAACAATATATGGCCATGTATATATATATAGGATAGAAGCTTCTTTAAATGCTGGGCAGCAACAACAGGGACTATGCCATGGAAATGTGACTGCTCCATTGGCATCTCCCTCCTTGACCACATCACAAATGATACCATTCAACAACATTTTAGTGTGGCACCAATTATAGAGAAGAGGAGAGAAGGCCAACTCCACTGGTATGGACATGTCCAGAGAGCAGCACCTTCCACCGTGGCAAAGACTGCCTACCAACTAGAAATCAATGGCCAGTGACCTCATGGGCATCCAAAACAGAGATGGCAAGTCACCATCAACAAAGTTATGCAAGCCATGCGCCTGCACCCTGGAGATGCAGCTGACCATGCAAAGTGGCATTCAATGATCCGAAAAGCAGACACTGCACCTGTGGGAATACAAGAAGAAGAAGAAGAAGAAGGAGAAGGAGGAGGAGGAGGAGGAGGAAGAGGAGGAGGAGGAGGAGGAGGAGGAGGAGGAGGAGGAGGAGGAGGAGAAGAAGAAGAAGAAGAAGAAGAAGAAGAAGAAGAAGAAGAAGAAGAAGAAGAAGAGGAAGAGGAAGAGGAAGAGGAAGAGGAAGAGGAAGAGGAAGAGGAAGAGGAAGAAAAAGAAGCAGCTTCTTTAAAGAGAGATGCAACTCAATCCAAAGTTATGTGTGTTCCATCACTGGAGGTTTTTAAAAAGAGATTGGAAAACTATTTGTCTGGAATAGTATAGGGACTCCTGTTTGAGCTGAGGGTTGGACTGTTCCCTCCCAACCCTATTATTCCAGGGGTGAAATCCAGCAGGTTCTGACAGATTCTGGAGAACCAGTAACGGAAATTTTGAGTAGTTCGGAGATCTGGCAAATATCACCTCTGGCTAGCCCCAGAGGGTGGGAATGGACATTTTGCAATATTTCCCCCTCTGGAGTGGGGTGGGAATGGACATTTTACAGTATCCTTCCCCCAGAGTGTGGTGGGAATAGAGATTTTGCAGTATCCTTCCCCTACCACGCCCACCAAGCCACACCCACAGAACCGGTAGCAAAAACAAAAATGAATTTCACCACTGTATTATTCTATGTTATGGGTCCTAATTGAGAAGGTAAGATGCGTATGTCCATGTCGGTGTAGGTATGGACTAAGGGCTAATCCAGCATTTTTGTGCGAGACAACATTTTTTTTTTCAGAAATAGCAGTAGAAAAACATATATTTTTGCTCATTTTGCATACTTCTTTCTCTCCCAAACTGCATCTGTTCTCAAGGTCATTTCTACAAAAACCCTAACAAACATTGTTTAGTGGCCTTTGAGGTGTCACTTCCAGAGTGACAGTAGGAAACCCCTGAGCTGGAATTCAGCATTATGTCCACCAAGTTGTAACTGCCAAGGAAAGGTATAGCACAGGGATGGCTAACCTTTTTGCCGTCGCGTGCCAAAAGTGGGGGGAGAATGGGGGGGGGTCCTGCGTGTGCATGCCCACACCCATAATTCTATGCACCCCGCCCCCCGTGCATTGGACCCCCTGCGCTCCCCCTGCTTTTGGCACATGATGGCCCAGTGGGCCTGGAAGGACCGTTTTTATCCTCCCCAGGCTCCAGAGTCTTTCTAGGAGCATGGGGAGGGCAAAAATGGCCTCCCTCACTCTGCCAGAGGCCCTCTGGAGGCCGGAAATGATCCATTTGCCAACTTCTGGTGGAACTGGAAGGTCCAAAAATCAGATGGCTGGCGCACCCGTGTGCTTGGGAGCTGAGCTCACACGCCCACCAATATGGCTCCGTGTGCCATAGGTTCACCATCATGAATATAGCATCACCTGTATCTACATAGCATTTATGGGCTCATGAACTTTCAAACACATTTGAATTTGGAAAGACTTAGATATGTCCAGAAAATAACTTACGTTTTGGAGGGACCTTAATTTCTAAGTTCAGAATTTGATTTGCATAAATATCATCTAATTTTTACACTTCCCTTTTCCTACTCCCTCCATCCTCTGGTCTTCATTAACAGCAAACCATTACGATCTGCTTTAGGAATGTATATACATTTTTCTCCCATAATCCCAATTCCCAAGAGAGAATGTGAGTGTTTAATTTATCAAAGCTCTGCCTAGGCAGTGTGTTGTTACAGATGTGATGTTTAACTGTTTATATTAATGTGTTGCAACTCCTACAGCATCTACTACTTCCAGAAAACTATTTTCTTTTGACGTGTGAAAAATATTTTTTTTTTCCTTCCTCTTGTTTTTTTTAACAACTTACATTCCAAAGCAGTAACTGTTAAAAGAAACTGTCTTGGTAGCACTCACCAAAGGCCAAATTCATAGTATTTGAATGTATTCTCTCTAAGAATAGACAAACTGCCTGTTTTGGTTCCTTTATAGTTGTTTTTTTAGAATTATATTTATATAATAATGCTTTGAACCATTCCAGTATCACTTCAATATCAGTTAATAACGTGATACAGATATAGATAAATTCGAATTGCACATATTTTTTTTCTTTTATACTTTTCTTTTCATATCCATGTTATACAATGCATTTTTATATTTTACACTAATATAATACTGACCCCTCCACTTCTAATCCCCATTGATAATTCAGAGGAGTACCATACCCAATGATATCAGAACTGAAAAGGGTTTAGATCCATGATGGTGAATCTATGGCATGCATGCCACATGTAGCATGTGGAGCCATATCGGTGGGCACGTAAGCGTTGCCCTAACTCAGCTCCGGTGTGCATGCGTGTGCTGACCAGCTGATTTTTGGGCCTTCTGGGCCCACCAGAAGTCAGGAAACACACTGTTTCCAGCCTCCAGGGGGGTGGAGAAGGCCATTTTCACCCTCCCCATGCTCCAAAAAAGCCTCTGGAGCCTGGGGAGGGCGAAAAATGAGCCTACCGAGCCCACCGTCCCATCACGTGCCAAAAACGGAGGGAGCATGAGGGGGTCACATATGCATATGTGGGGGGTGGGGCGCATTGCATTATGGGTGTTAAGGATATTGTTGTTGTGTTACCAACCAGCAGAGTATAGAGCACAGAGAAACGTTGCTGAGAGCAATGAATAAGAGATGTGCAAACTGGTTTATCAAAAGTTTACTTTATAGTGGAAAAAACAATCTCATAGTCTTTAAATCAATCCAAATCTTTGCCAATTAAATCAGTCCAACTCTTCTTACCACACAAACAGTAGTTGGTTAAAATAACAAACTCACTCTGGTTCACAAACCACGATGGTAGCAGATCCATCCAACCGATGATAGCACAATGGTTGCAACTCCACACACAATGGTAGCTTATCATCAACTGAGTACTTTACCTTTCTTAAATATGTTCACAAGTAATTACAGCATGACTCAGCATTACAATGAATCAGCAGGAAAACTTTAAAGTCATACAATACATATTCATATTAAAGTCACAGAACACATATATTGCCTGGACAACTTGTTAGGCTCAAACCATATCCTAACAATGGGTGTGGGCACGTGCGTACACGATCCTCCCGCTTTTGCAATGGCAAAAATGTTAGCCATCACTGGTTTAGATGATCCCATTTTTTTCATGTTTCCTAAAGAGAAGGTTGTTAAACAGCAAACAGCATCACGATAATGGAGACCAAGGACTTTACTGGTCCACCAGATTACTTTGATCAACATTACTGAATGAATCCGCCCTTCTTCAAGAATTCAGACCGAAATGAATATTTCAATGTTCCAGACAAAAAGTGCATGGGATACAGTATATTGTTGATCTTATATTAAGAAGACAAATCATTATACTTCTATCATACTTTATGTTAGAAATGATGAACAAAAAACCCATGAACTCATGATCATGTCATAATTCCCACTGAGATTTTTTTTAAAATGTTCCTAGGTAAGTTCTTGTAGGGACGTGGCTCAGTGGCTAAGATGCTGAGCTTGTTGATCGAAAGGTCGGCAGTTCGGCGGTTCGAATCCCTAGTGCCACGTAACAGGGTGAGCTCCTGTTATTTGCCCCAGCTTCTGCCAACCTAGCAGTTTGAAAGCATGTAAAAAATGCAAGTAGAAAAATAGGGACCACCTTTGGTGTGAAGGGAACAACATTCCATGCGCCTTTGGCATTGAGTCATGCTGGCCACCTGACCATGGAGAAGTCTTTGGACAGCATTGGCTCTTCGTCTTTGAAACAGAGATGAACACCGCCCCCTAGAGTCAGGAACGACTAGCACATATGTGCGAGGGGAACCTTTACCTTTACCTTAGGTAAGTTCTTATAGTCTACAGCAATTGGTAACATTTTAGTTAATATTAACATAGAAGATCACTAGAAAATACCAGAGGTATGGAGGAGATTGGGAAACATCTCAGAGAAGGTAATGGGAAGCCAACTTCTGTACAGTTTAGATCTTCATTCTTGTCAACTATTGGACAATCCTATGACTTGTTGGGTTCAGAGAAAGGTAGTGCAGCCTGATGTAACCACAATCAACATTGAAGACACCATCTTTCTTTCTTTCTTTCTTTCTTTCCTTCCTTCCTTCCTTCCTTCCTTCTTTCCTTCCTTCCTTCTTCCTTCCTTCCTTCCTTTCTTTGTCTCTCCTTCCTTCCTTTCTTTGTCTGTCTCCTTCCTTCCTTCCTTCCTTTTTCCTTTCTTTCTTTGTCTCTCCTTCCTTCCTTTCTTTTTTCTTCTTTATTTCTTTCTTTCTTTGCCTCCTTCCTTCCTTCCTTCCTTCCTTCCTTTCTTTTCCAATGCTGCACAGTTCTTCAATTAACTAAGAAGGGTATATATCACAAATAGAAAAAGAGGCTGTAGTGGCAAACAAAGTTCAATAAATCCAGATTTTCTTACCTGAAGGATAAACCATAGGCTGGCAAAAAGAAGAAGAAGAAGAAGAAGAAGAAGAAGAAGAAGAAGAAGAAGAAGAAGAAGAAGAAGAAGAAGAAGAAGAAGAAGAAGAAGAAGAAGAAGAAGAAGAAGAAGAAGAAGAAGAAGAAGAAGAAGAAGAAGAAACAAACCAAGAAAAACAATAGGAATGGGAGAAACTTACAATTTCCTGCTGGCTTCCCCATTGTCTTTGCTTGATGAAAACAGACATGGAATATTGGAAATTGCAATAATGCGCTCACAGGGATATTGCACAATGGCCACAAAGTCATGATTTCGAGTAATGCTCCTTACCAATTCAAGACTCTGAGGTCTTGGCTTCCTCAAAAATCTGGTTTATTGAGTACATCGTATCGGCACAGTCAAAAGTGAAACCAACACTGAATAATTTTCATGGTTTTGGTATAATTAAAGAATAGATACTATTTACCCCCTCATGTCACAGGTCACATTAGCCAACCAAGCAGGTGATGAACTCCTTAGCACTCCCTCCTGCCATTGCTAGGGCACGTTGACTTGGTCTTGGTTCTCAGGAGCCTTATCATTGTCGTGTCTGCCACATGGAAGGAAAACAGTCTACATTCCATCAATCCTCCTCCCCTCCCCCATAAGTATGGCAACTAAGAAATGAAGCAAGAAAAATATGGCTTCAGCCATATAGAGTCATTTTGAAAGTTGACATACAACTTTCTGAATAAAACTGGCCTGAACATTGTAGAGTTTTCAATTCCACAGGATTAATAGGTCCTGGATTTGTGACATATATTTAAGTTAGCAGATTTCAGGTACCTTGATTTTAAAACTGTTGCAAAATAACCAGGAGTGGGCTTCAAAAATTTTAGCAAGGGGTTCTCTGCCCGGTTGCTGGGTGGGTGTGGCTGTGGTGGGCGTAGCCTAGTCGGCCTCCTGCACCATGGCGGAGGGGGTGTTTTTGCCCTCCCCGGGCTCCAGAGGCTTTCCTTGAGCCTCCGGGAGGACGAAAACAGCCTTCCCAGGCTCCAGAGGCCCTCTGGAGGCCAGAAGCAGGCCTGTTTCCAGCCTTCCCAAACTTCCAGTAGGTCCATTTTTCGCCCTCCCTGAGCCTCCACATGTGCCCGGCACTTACCTGCATCCAAAACGGGCCGCGTGGGGACTCCTGGGAGGAGTGGGCCAGGGTGGGCAGGGCCAACCAGGAGTGGGATTTTGGGGTTCTCCAAACTGCACAAAATCTTAGCTAGAGGTTCTCCAAAACTCCCTGTGAACTCCCAGCAGCCCACCCCTGAATATAACGCATCATTTGGGCCAACTCTACTCCTGAGGAAACCATTGAAGACCTGTATTTAGGCCTTATGTAGTCTTTCGCCTGAAAGAACCAATTGCTAGACTGAAAAAAAACCAAACATTGCACAGAACTCCTATCTTTAACTTTAAGTGTACAATCTGACAGAGAAAGATTCGGCAGTCAGATTTTATTCCAATTTTGTGCTCAGCCATTTCCAGGAATAGCTCAGAGCTGTTTGGGCGAGAGTGGGGAACTCAACATTTGATTCAATTAATCTTGCGAAGGGAAAAAAAAAATAAACCCTGAAGTGGCTTGTTTTTTGAAGGATTTTTGTAAATACCTACTGAGTTAGTTCAATATCTCTGGCTGTGAAAAAGTAAAAGAAGAAAGCAAAAAAAAAAGGAAGAGAAAGCAATTGCGAGGAAAGCTTCCAATAAGCCAATATTTCAGGGTGGAAGTTTGCAGCGAGAATGCCTTTGCAAATATAATAAGAAAAAAGGGAAAGAAACAATGTGTGGGGTTTAATATTCATACTTCTTTAACACAGAGAAATGGAAGCTCCATTGCCAGAGCAATCAAATGCTTGGGAGTGAAATAAGCTTCCAGGGATTTTTGGCTTTCCAATCCAAGTTTCCAGGTCTCAAGATTTATCTGATTAACTGCTCTTGGAAAGCAGAACACTACAGTAGATTAACTTCCTATCCAATTCCAGCAAAAATTTGTTACTGTTTATTTCTGAACCTGCTTCAATGAAACATTCAGACTGAACTTGGTTCCTGTTCACTTAAATGGATAGGCAATATTTTTCGTACGCGCTGGCCATTTAAAAACGAAATAACCAATTGAACAAATTACCAAAGCCTGAATGAGAATTTGGGGCAGGAGGGTGCTTTTTACACACTCACAAACAACACAAACACATAGGCAACGCATATAGAGATCACTGATTTACCATAATGTTCAATATCATTGTGTCAGTGGTCTTAAATTTCATCTATGGTCAAAATGACTTTGCATCATTTTATCCTGTTGTTCGACCAAAATAAAGATATATTTGCCTGTTGTTATTTTATTGAATTTATTTAAGGTGGAAAATTGAGTTGATGTTAATCAGGAGTTGCCTAAAGATCGTTATGGCACAGTTTGGGTTTAGCTATCGGTTCGCTTGTGCACGCATGCACAGAAGCGTCTGGGAAGGTGGGCGGAGTCTCCCGCCGCCGTCGCCGCTACCAGTTTGCCTGAGCTGGGGTGAACTGGTAGCAACCTACCACTGCTTGCAGTCCAAGGGACTCGCAGGAGTCTTCTCCAGCACCAGAGTTCAAAGCAGGGGTGAAATGTAAAATTTGTTACTACCGGTTCTGTGGGCGTGGCTTGGTGGGGGGGTAATGTGACTGGTTGGGCGTGGCCAACTTTTTTTTTTTTTTTTTTTTTTTACTTTTCAAAGCATTTTTTCTAATGCTTTGAAAAGCCTCTGCCGATCAGGCAACTCAGCTGGGATCGTCAGAGAGGCTTTTAAAGCATTTTTTTTACCACCTCTTCGGCCAAGAGGTTGCAGAAAAAAATGCTTTTAAAAGTTAAAAAAAAGAGCCTCCGAAGATCGTGCGGCTCAGCTGGACATGGTGAGGTGGGGGCGCAGGGATTTTTGCTACAGGTTCTCCGAACCACCCGCCGCCATTGCTACCGGATTGGGCGATCCGGTCTGAACCGTGAGCATTTCACCCCTGGTTCAAAGGCCTCAATTCCTTGGCGCTCAGCCTTCCTTATGGTAAAAAATTGTTTTGCTTGGTCTAAATGCAGCTGTATCCTGCATTTGATGGTTTGGAAAATCAGTGGAGAGTATCTATACATTTGGAGGTACGTAATTCAGTTCCAATGCCTGCCACGAGTTTGTTTTGGACCAGTGATTCACAGCTGTAGGGTAATGAATCCTGTTTCATAATTCAGAATTAGAGTAAGGATTAGAACTAAATAATGCATGCAGCCTTACTTTTGAAAGTCCTATAAATACACTTCAGAAGGTTACACAAATATTACATGGTATTATTAATGAGCAATATTAGATCTGTTTAAACTCTGCCGAAGTTTTATCTCAATCCATCCAGTTCCATTTATTATAGATAATTCATTCTCAGGCCTGATTCACATCCCACAAACTGTAAACTATAGGCATCTTGTGTAACCTTGGAAATAAATTTGAAGAGTTCTTACATAATACCGTAAATCATCGGTTCTCATTCTTTTATTGAATTTAACGGATAGATGAATAAACACAACTAAGGAAGCCATGTTGTATTTAATTACTTTTCTTTATTTAAATTCAAAGTCTATAGGAATAGGCAATTAAAACAGAATTGAATAAATACATCTGCCCTTCCCAGAAAATTGAGGAAGAAGGAGAATGAAGAAGTGAATTGGGTTCAGGTTCAATTCATTATATTTCCTATGTTATTCAGCATTCATGTTTTAAAAATATTATAAATGGCATTTAGAAACATTCAGAGGGAAAATTCTTTGCATCTTTCCTGATCTTCACATTGTCTGAAATGTTTTTTTTAAAAAAAAAAAATATTTGAGTGTCAATCCACACCGTAGCTTCAAAACTGTGAAAGGAAATATGTTACTAAAATGCAAAGAATGCTGGATAAATTTGCCTCTATTATTGAAAAATTAATTGCCTTCATTAAATACAATAGTAAAGGTTGAAGATAAGGGAAGGAGGAACATAACCAGTATTCTGGACAGTATTTGGTTCTCGCTCTCCATCAAGAATAAGAATAAGAATAATTTTATTTCTATACCGCCCTTCTCCGGAAGGATTCAGGGCGGTGTACAGCCTATTAAAAGCACAAAACAAACATCAATTAAAATAATTTAAAATTATTAAATAATTCGGCTCAATTTAAAACCCCAGAAATTTAAAATACCCAATTTAAAATTATTATGTTGATAGCCCGGCCTGGCGGAACAACAGTGTTTTGAGTACACAGCGAAATACCCGGAGGTCGGAAATCTTACGCACTTCCGGGGGCAGTTCATTCCACAGGGCTGGGGCTCCCACAGAGAAGGCCCTCCCCCTGGGTGTCACCAGCCGACATAACTTGGCCAATGGCACCCTGAGGAGACCCTCTCTGTGGGAGCGAACTGGCCAGTGGGAGGCTATTGGTGGCAGAAGTCGGTCTCGAAGGTACCCGGGTCCCATGCCATGGAGCGCTTTAAAGGTGGTGACCAACACCTTGAATCGCACCCGGAAGACCAAGTTAATCAAGTTAATATTTTCCCACTGTTTTTGTGTGATGCTTTTACAGCTTCAGAGGTGATATTCAGACGGTTCATACCGATTCAGGCAAACCAGTAGCGGCGACTGCCACCCACCCACCTGGATGTAATACCGTCTTATTTAGCCACGTTTTCGAGGCTGGGTGCATGACTGGCTAGGTGGCTCAGTGGCTAAGACTCTGAGCTTGTCGATCAGAAAAGTCGGTAGTTCAGTGGTTCGAATCCCTAGTATAGGTCTCCTGCGTAAGCAGGGGGTTGGGCTAGATAATCTCCAAGGTCCCAACTCTGTTACTGTTAAAGTATGAGCGGAAGGCACACGCACGTGCAAAGCACATGTGTGGAAGGCTGGGCGAACTGGTAGTAAGATATGTAGAACCCACCGTTCTACAGCTTGCAAGTCTTTCTACTTAATATTAATAAGGAAAAAGAAATGCATACACAGAAACACACAACAAAGAGTGACATTTCATGCAGGCCCAGTATCTTTATACATTCCTCTCTCTTAAGCAAAACTAACAAAAAAGAAAAATGGGGGGGAAAAAAAACGAGCTCTTCATTGCATGACAAAATTACAGGATTTGCCAAATATTATTCTTTGTGGAAGTGTTTCAAATCCCAGATGAGCATTTTAAGTTCTTGTTCTTGCAAACATTTTCCCTTTCCTCTCCAAGACGAAGCATAAAATTTGTCAGATTGTTGTACTTGAAAGAAGAAGAATGTGGGTAGCAAAGCACTGACGTTAGCAAGCAAACAAGACATGTTCCTTTCTTGGTGAACTGAGGGATGTTGAATAGGTTGTAGGTTTGTCCTATTTCTCTGAAGATGAACTGCTACATGCAAAACATCGTTCTCAACCGTGATGGATCTCAGATTCCTTGTTCTGTATTGGTTTTATTAACCTGGGTGGGAATGAATAGTTAGTAAGGTAAAGATAAAGGTTTCCCTGCCCAGTGTTGTCTGAATCTAGGGGAAAATCTCCATTCCTTGGCTGAGGGAGCCACTGTTGTCTCTGAAGATGTTTTCCACGGTCATGTGATCAACATGGCTAAATGACAAAGGTGCATGGAATGCTGTTACCTTCCCACTAAAGTGGTACCTATTAATCTACTCCAGGGGTGAAATCCTCTGAAGTCTGTTACCGGTTCTTTGAGTCTGCTACCGAGTGCGTGCTTCGCGTGCATACACGTCTGAGGTGCACCTGTGCAGCACTAAAAAAGAAACATTTTGAAGCCTTCTGAGTCTGCAAAAGTAAGTAGAACAGCGAGGGGAGGAATCCTCTGTGCCACATGATTTAGATTAGCTAGAAAGCAGGAAATCCGATGATTCTAGCTAATATAAATCACGCGTCACAGTTGATCGCCACCTAGCTGATCGTTGGAAATACCAATTTAGGTGAACCAGTAGCATTTTTTACTACTGGTTTGACCGAACCACTCCAAACCGGTAGAATTTTACCCCTGATCTACTTGCATTTGCATGCTTTCAAACTGCTAGGTGAGCAGGAGTTGAGGCAAGGAATGGGAGCTCACCCCGTCATGTGGCACTTGGTTCTCGAACTCTTTAAAGAGCCATAGCGCTTCTTATAATAGCTAGTGCCAGGAGCTAAATTTTTAAACTTTCATTATCAACAACTAAAGAAATAAAGAGTTCTATCATGCCCCCTCTGAGCTTGAATCTGCAGGGGAAGATGATCTGGAACCTGAGCTGACAGAGATTGAGGGGACGGCTTTGTTGGCTTCAGAGGAAAATGGGGAAGGGCAGGGCCAGTCAGGCCAGGCCCTTTCAGGATTAGGACAGCTTGTAGACATGAAGGAACAGGGGCAGGATGAACATGAGAGACAGAGCTCAGGCGAGGAGCAAGCACCTCTCTTGATCCAAGAGCATGGAGAGTGGAGAGAAGGCCAGTACAGCACAGACTGAGCAGGCTATTCGGAAGAAGAGTGCCCCACTCATTTTCACAAGGCACACCTGGGAAATGAAATTTAAGGAGATGCTGTGGGAGGGGCATTTGTCGGGAACAAACGCTGAGTTACTGAAGTGTTGAGTGCCAACATTTGAATTTTCCTGGATTATTTGCATTGTTTCTGGCTTTCTGGAATAATTACCTGGATGTTTTGCTTCCTGATTTGACCTGCTGGATTTATTGCTGTGGGGCCTTGGTGTGCACAGCACTGGGCTGGACTATTTGCAGTCAGAGGATGCTTGAGGTATGTGAGGGTTTGTTATCACTTTGTTATGGGACTTGCCAGAAACGTGCTAGGAGTGTTTGGGGAAATTTGGAGCAATAAAGGGTGGTTGGAACTGCCAGCTGTTTGTGTTATATCTGTGCCATGCCCCAGATCATCACAAGCTCTATTCTCACTGACTATCAGTGTTCATAAAACCATCATCAGGGGAACACTGCTCAAAAATCATACACATCGCTGGATCACACTTGTTCTGCCTTTTTCCTGGAAGAGATGGAGTTAGGGCACAGCAAATAAGTGGGAGAGTGACTGAGATAGGTAGCTATAAACACTGAATAAATAATATATATAAATAAGCAGGAAGGGACATTGCAAAGAAAGAAATATTGAGGAAATAGCTGGCCTGCAGCAAAATATATCCAAAGGGTTAAATTGAAGACCCAAAAGAAAGTTTTAGAAGGAAGTCTGAGAAAGTAAGCAAACTGGGAGGGTGAAGGGCCTGGAGAAGAAATCAAGGAGTCTCAGAGGTGAAGAATCACCTTTGATTTGAAATCTGCTACCCAAAAATTAGACGGAATGCTTCTATTTTGCAAAATGTGGGTCACACCAGTGCCTTTTTTTTTTTCAACAGAAGCAGGGATAATGAGAAGAGACACTCCTTGCTGACGGTTTCTCCCCTCGCAAACGGAACACGAGCCGTGGTGCGATTAATCCAGCTTGTTCTTCATCAAGCCGCTGCAGACATATTTGTTTGAAGGCATTATGGTTTCCGAACGTTACAAAAGGGAAGACTAATTAGTATAATAAACTGATTAATAGAAAATAATGGAGCCCCTTCCATTGCCGCCTTTCAGAAATTATCCTCTGCGACTTGAAAGGCAGCCAATTAGACAAACACAAAGTGAAATGAAATGTTAGAGGGCAAGAAAAGAAAGAATTCAACTGCTGGCGCACTATCGCATGCGACTTACCTTCCCATTTCGGCGGATGGCAGTTACATGTGCCATTTGGGAAGAAAACAAAACTTCCACTTCACTAATTAATGACATGTTCCAGTCAGTCATCTTTGACTCTTCTCCCCCCCTACACCTTCTCTGAGAGAAGAAAAAAGCTTTTCTCTTTGTCAGTCCCTGTGCTTTTTCTAAGTGTCAACTTTAAAACGTCTCTTCAAAGTTTGGAAAGTGGCATTGTGCGCCTACAAGGGAAAGCTGGTTAGAAAGGACCTGATTGATTTTGGAGGCCCTTTAAGGTAACGATGCTTAATGATGACAAACCGTGGCATAGAATTCCTTGGTGTCTGGAGAACATGCCCATGTTTTCATCGACCAGTTCTCCAGACTCTGGAACCGAGGTGGTATTCAGCAGGTTCTGATCAGTTTTTACTGATAAGAGCCTTGGTAGTATAGTGGTCTAAAGCGTCCTGTTATTAAGAACAACTGCCTGCAATTACTGCAGGTTCGAATCTCGCCAAGGCTCAAGGTTGACTCAGCCTTCCATCCTTTCTAAGGTAGGTAAATTGAGGACCCAGTTATGGGGGCAATAAGCTGACTTTGTATAAAATATGCAAAAGGATGAAGGCTATTGCTTAGCGCATTGTAAGCCACCCTGAGTCTCCGGAGAAGGGCGACATATAAATCATTTTTTTTTTTTAAAAAAAAAAATCAGTTCTGGAGAACCGGTAACGGAAATTTTGAGTAGTTCAGAGAACCAGTAAATACCACTTTACTGGTGGTAAAGTGGCCCCGCCCCCATCTATTCTCTGCCTCCTGAGTCCCAGCTGATCGGGAGGAAATGGGGATTTTGCAGTAACCTTCCCCTGGAGTGGGGTGGGAATGGAGATTTTACAGTATCCTTCCCCTGCCACGCCCACCAAGCCACACCACACCCACCAAGCCAGACCCACAGAACTGGTAGTAAAGAAATTTGAATCCCACCACTGCTCTGGAAGCATGTCAGAGAGATGGCAAGGAAAGTGCCCCCAACTTCCTCTGGTCCTTCATCACATGAAAACTAAAGGAAAGTCTCAATGGGAACCTCAAGGGTGAGGAATAGATTGCTGTCTTTCTATTATTTATGGTAGGAAGAAAGGAGTCAGTTAGAATAGAGCTGGAAGGGACCTCAGAGGTCTTCTAGTCCAACCCCCTGCTCAAGCAGGAGACTGTTTACCATTTCAGACAGGCTGTCCTCTCTTTTTCTTAAAAATCTCCAGTGCCTACAACTTCTGAAGGCACTAGTTAATTGTCCTCGCTGTTAGGAAGTTTCTCCTTCATTCCAGGTTGCTTCTCTCCTTGATTAGTTTCCATCCGTTGTCTCTTGTCTGGCCTTCTGGTGCTTTGGAAAATAAGTTGACCCCTCTCTTCTTTGTGGCGACCCCTCAAATACTGGAATACTGCTACCATGTCATCCTTTGTCCTTCTTTTCTCTAGACTGGCCATAGCCAATTCCTGCAACCATTCTTCATACGTTTTTGTGTCCAGCCCTTTAATCGTCTTAGTGCCTCCCATTCTATCAAAACTAACCGAGGCAATTCTGTAGCAAAGAGGTTATTAATTCTACACTCAGAATCAGAATAGAATAGAACTGGAAGGGACCTTGGAGGTCTTCTAGTCCAGCCCCCTGCTCAAGAAGGAGATCCTATACCCATGATGGTGAACCTATGGCACGTGTGCCACAGATGGCACATGGAGCCATATCTGTGGGCACGCAAGTATTGTCGTAGCTCAGCTCCAGTGCGTATGTGCACACCGGCCAGCTGATTTTGGGGCCTTTCAGGCCCACTGGAAGTCAGGAAATGGGCCATTTCCGGCCTCCGGAGGGCCTCCGGGATGGAAGAAGGCTGTTTTCACCCTCCCCAGGCTCCTAGAAAGCCTCTAGAGCCTGGGGAGGGTGAAAAACAGGCCTACTGGGCCCACCAAGCCATCATGTGCCAAAAGCAGGGGTCATGCTGGGGGGGGGGGTCACGTGTCCATGTGCGGAGTGTGGGGTGCATTGAATGATGGGTGTGGGCACGGGCATGCACGACCCCCCCATTGCTCCTCCCGCTTTTGATACACGACAGCAAAAAGGTTAGCCATCGCTGTTTTATACCGTTTCAGACAAGTGACTGTCCAGTCTCTTCTTAAAAACCTCCAGTGATGAAGCGATGAAGCGATGGGTGATGGATGATTGGGAGATTAGGAAGAATGTAATTACTGCTCAGGGTGACTGCTGATTTTGAACAGGAAGGAGGGTTGTCTCTTTGCGATAGGAAGAGGGGACTTTCAGTGACTCTGCTCTTTGTGACTTTGCTCATTGTGGATGAAGGGATATACAGTAAGTGAAGAATAGGATTGACTTTGTAGAAAGTCAGCACCCACCCACCCTCCTACAGAATGAAATATTTGGGGGGAATAAGGAAGGATAGAATATTTCCCCTAAAGGAAAAATGAAAACTGAGGAGGCCAGCTTTTAGAAATGCAGATTCAATAATCCATTCAGAAAGACTGGCCCAGACAGAAACTCTAGATAAGCAATTAGGCTGACAAGATCAACAGACAAACACCTAGGATTATCTGCATTTCCCCTTCTGTTTATAGAGCCAGCCATGCCCCCATAGGAATCTGACAACAGCCATTAGAATATTAAAGGGCATGTTCTTACACAGGAACAGGAAGCTCAAATACAAACCCCAAAGAAGGTATAAAAACCCGCCCACTCTCAACTCCATTTGGTCAGCTGCCCCAGAACAACACGCTGCTGGTGGGTTCATCAATAAACCAACCTTCTTTCCAATCAGCCTCCATGTTATTTCCAGTGTCTTTCTCCCAGCTTTGAACTGGGAGAACAGACAGATTTTTCCTTCCAACTAACTTAAAGAGGGGCACAAACAAACAGAGTAAGAGGCTCCTCTGATTCTTGGTCCTCGGAGTTCAAAAATTGTATACTGGTGCAATGTGACATTTTCCTTCCCTATAAGTAATCTCTTTGATATTGCTGATGGCATGCTTTCTAAGTCATTCCTTTGGGGAAAAGCACGTTCAGATCTCCCATTAGATTATTCATATTTCTCCAACACCTGTGCAAGTTCTCCTTTCTACCTCTGAATGAAACTTCTTCATGGGGAGATGTAAGTTGTAAATCCTCAAGGCTGAATGCAAACTACAAGAAATTTATTAACCAGTTGATTCCAAAAGAGGAAAAGATCACAACAGAAGAATGGTTGGTAAGAGCCGTGGTGGTGCAATGGTTGCAGTGCAGTACTGCAGGCTATTTCTGCTGACTGCCAGATGCCTGCAATTTGGCAGTTTGAATCTCACCAGGCTCAAGGTTGTCTTTGGAGTTTAGTCATGCCAGCCACATGACCACGGAGACGTCTTCGGACAGCGCTGGCTCTTCGGCTTTGAAAAGGAGATGAGCACCGCCCCCTAGAGTTGGGAATGATTAGCACACATGTGCGAAGGGAACCTTTAACTTTACATGTGTGTGTGTGTGTGTGTGTGTGTGTGTGTGTATGTGTATACATATATACATACAGGAAATATACAGGAAACAGGAAAAAAACAAACCAATGACTTGTGATGTTAATGATTAAGCCAAAAAAAAAAAAATAGGTAGTGGGGAAAAAAAGATTCCTTGGTTGTGAAGTGCATAAAATAAGAGATAATTCTGTAACCATCCTTGTATTTGCTGTAAAGCGAATCAGAAGTTTCTTGGTATTTCTACTTATTATTATTTTTTAAATGTTGTATATTTATCTTGCTTTTGTCTTTTGCTTTTTCCCTTCCTGTTTCTCTTGCTTCTAGGTTTGCTTTTGTTGTAGGGTTTTTTTTTTTGTTGTTGTTGTTGTTGTTCTGTTCAAAAATTTTAGTAAAACGATATCAGGATCCAATGAACTGGGAGGGCGAGTCACAGCAGCCATTGATGGACGAACTGCATGGGCTGAATACATAAACATCCGTAACAGCATCTCGGATGGAGCAGAGCAACAGAAGGTTTATTGCAATATGGACATTGGAGGTAGTCCATAAATACAAAAGCATCACGGAAGACCCTAGCAAAAATGCATGGCTTCCTTTTTCCTTGTCGGTTGCTATCTCCCAGCTGCCGCGCAAGTTAAAACAGAGCAATTCCAAAATCCTGTTGTTTGGCAACACTGGTTGCCGTGGCAACGCACACCACATACCCTATCCCCTGCTTGCTGATCGCGACTGTAACCAGAATACTGAAATGTTTGAAATGTTTAGCATCTTAGATAGATGTGACAGCTTTGGAGGAGGCATGAAAAATCACCAGCTTGGAAGGAAATACAAAGCAGACGGGGAAGTTTTTAAAAGCTGGCTGATGGGAATTTGAAAAAACAAAAACAAAAAAACACTGCTGAATTTCCAATCAGCTGCTTCTTTAATAAGATTTTTACAAGCTTCATGGGTTTGTAAAGCCCAGGACAGCCTAAATTTGTGGAGAGCGTGCTGAATATACTTATATGGGTTTGTTTTTGTTATCGTTGTATAGCAGTAAAATTGGGATTCTCTTATGAACAGCTGTTAGATACCTGGATTTGCTCCTGTTTGGAAAAGGATAGCGTATTTATATCATAACTTCCCTGCTTTACTTGATTTCTAGTGTTGTGGAAAAACCCAATGAAAGAAGCAAAAGACAGCAACACAAGACAATCGTTCTTAACTTTAAGATTCAGAGGTTTATTTCACTAATAATTTGGAAGATAAACAACCATTCTAACATTAACTTACATTAATAACTCATTATAAAATAGAAAAATGTGGATTAGACAGATGGATTAGTAACTGGCTGACTAACCGCACCAGTGGTGGGTTTCAAAATTTTTTACTACTGGTTCTGTGGGTGTGGCTTGGTGGGTGTGACATGGATTTGTGGGCGTGGCTTGGTGGGCATGGCAGGGGAAGGATACTATAAAATCTCCATTCCCTCCCCACTCCAGGGGAAGGTTACTGCAAAATCCCCATTTCCTCCCGATCAGCTGGGACTTGGGAGGCAGAGAGTAGATGGGGGTGGGGCCAGTCAGAAATTTTACTACCAGTTCTCTGAACTACTCAAAATTAATTAATTAATTAATTAATTAATTAATTAATTAATTTTATTGAATTTATATCCTGCCCTTCTCCCCAAAGGGACTCAGGGCGGTGAACAGCCAAAAATTAAAATAACATACAATGTAAAAGTTAAGATAACTAAAAATAAATTAAATTAATCGGCCTCTCAATTTAAAACCCCAAGCTATACAATTACAAACTAACCCATAAAACCTATTCAGGCTTTCCACTACCGGTTCTCCAGAACTGGTCAGAACCTGCTGAAACCCACCTCTGAACTGCACTCAACATATAGTCCTCAAAGGAACAGCATCTACATGGAGGGAACTTTGCAGTGGGGTACCTCAAAGCTCTGTTTTAGGCCCAGTACTCTTCAACAACTTCATCAATGACTTGGATGAGGGGATAGATGGGGAACTCATCAAATTTGCAGACGACACCAAGCTGGCAGGAATAGCCAAGACTCTGGAAGATAGGCTTAAGATACAGAAGGATCTTGACCGACTTGAACATTGAGTGCTATCTAACAAAATGAAATTTGTGAAAAAAGGAAGGTTCTACATTTAGGCAAGAAAAACAAAATACACAGGTACAGTTTATGTGGTACGTTGCTCAATAGTAGTAACTGTGAGAGAGATCTTGGAGTCCTAGTGGACAATCACTTACTGTAAATAGACTATAGACTATTTTTATCAAAGTGAAGAGTGTTTTTTTGTGTGTGTGTGTGTGTGTGTGTATTTTAAAAGGGCCTCACACAAATATTCCCTGTACTCATTCACATTACACATGAACAGTCACCAATGTGTGGTGTGTATATAATGCGTTGGAAGGAAAACTCCAGGTTTGGTTTCAAGCCAGGAGAAAGGCGCTGGAAATAAAATGGAGGCTGGAGGCTTCTTTGGAAAGAAGGTCCGTTTATTGATGAAGCAGAACCACCAACCACATGTGATTCTGGGACAGCTGACAAAATGGAGTTGAGAGTGGGTGGGGTTTTATACCTTCCGGATTCCTATGGGGTCATGTAGAGGTCATGGCTGGCTCTATAGGCAAAAGGGGAAATGCAATTCCTAGGTGTTTGTCTGAGCTAATTTTGTCAACTTTTTGTTTGTTGCTTATCTGGACTTTCTGTCTGACCCAGTCTTTCTGAATGGATTACCAAATCTGCATTTCTAAAAAGTGGCCTCCTCAGTTTCTGCCGGGGGGCAGGGAAACTGGGGCTGGTTTCTGCCTCCCTTAAGATTTCCCCCCCCCATTTCTCCTTTAAGGGAAATATTTTATCCTGCCTTTTTTTAAAAAAAAAAAATTCCCCAAACATTTCATTCTTCTGAGGGGTGTAAGAGCCTGTAGTACAGTGGACTAAAGCATTGTTATTAGCATCAGCTGCTTGCAATTACTGCAAGTTCAAATCTCACCAGGCTCAAGGTTGACTCAGCCTTCCATCCTTTCTAAGGTAGGTGAAATGAGGACCCAGATTGTGGGGGCAATAAGCTGACTTTGTATAAAATATACAAAAGAATGAAGGCTATTCCTTAACGCATTGTAAGCCGCCCTGAGTCTCCGGAGAAGGGCGGCATATAAATTAAAGCAAAAAAAAAAAAATGAATGAGAAAACACAGGGACAATGACTGGCATATCCTCAACCCCCAATACTGTGGTGGGTTGCTACCGGTTCACCCCAGATCTGGCGAACCGGTAGCAGCGGTAGTGGGAGGCTTCCGTGCCCACGAGCAAACCAGTAGCAATGAGTTTTGAACCCTTGCCCCCATCCCCGATCCCCTTCTTGAAGCGAACTTTTATGCAAAACAGTTTTTTAAAATCAAAACAATTTACTGCAAATCAAATCACCCCTGTCACATTACAATTAAAAAAAAGCAGATGTTGTTATTCACCAGAGATTAATCGCTTTAACCTAAAAACGATCATGATAGTTCATGCATCATAGAAACACATCATTATGAATCTGAAAGTATCAGCTTCAAATCTCATATTGGTTAAGAACATCCTAGTTCTTAGTCAAGCTTCGTTTCTTAGCTGTTCTTCCCCGCTCCTGCATTATAGAAAAACTAACAGTGATTTATTTTACAGAAGTGCAGTTTATAGTTAGTAGGTAAACCGAACCGATAATCACAACAAGTAGCATTGCCTAATGGAACTGTTTTTTTTATTTTTCCCTTTGAAAAATGTTACGAATCATGGTAGCTAGATTGAAAAGCAAAAACAGCTGAAAATCCTGGACCAGAGGCATTGACAAAGAGCTTCTATGCTGTTGCCAATAAAGTAATACGTTGGATGTGCCCATAAATAGATGTTTTTCTTTGGGAGACTTTTCCCATCTATTAGTCAAGTAGCAATATTGAATTAAAAGAATAACAAATTTACATCAACATTAAGCAAGCAATTGTTAAAAGCATCCAATACGCCTACCGCTTATTAAAGCAAGGATGGATGCACCTGTTATTTCAACTTGCCCTCCGTTTCAATTTGCTTTTAAATCTTTCTGTTATGAAATGCATTCAAAGTTGTTTGCTAGCAGAATAGTCGGTTTTGCTTCTCCCAAAGTCTAATTACTCTTATCATATTTATGAAGATCGATATGGGATCACTTTAATCCCATATCTATTCCTCCCCTCCTTTTCCTCTCCTCCCCTCCCCTCTCCTCTCCACACCTCCCCTACCTTCCCTTTCTTTTCCTTCCCTTCCTCCCCTCCCCTCATCTCCTTCCTCCCTCCCTCCCTCCCTCCCTCCCATTCATCTCCTTCCTTCTCCACTCCTCTACTCCTCCTCTCTCCCCTCTCCACTCCTTCTCTCCTCTCCTCTCCTTTCCCCTCTCCCTCCCCTCCCCTCCATTCCCTTCCTTTTCTCTTCTCTTCTCTCCTCTCCCCCTCCCCTCCCTTTCTTTTCCTTCCCTTCCTCCCCTCATCTCCTTCCTTCCTTTCTCCCTCCCTCCCATTCATCTCCTTCCTTCTCCACTCCTCTACTCCTCCTCTCTCCCCTCTCCACTCCTTCTCTCCTCTCCTTTCCTTTCCCCCCCTCCATTCCCTTCCTTTTCTCTTCTCTCTTCTCCTCTCCCCCTCCCCTCCCTTTCTTTTCCTTCCCTTCCTCCCCTCATCTCTTTCCTTCCTCCCTCCCTCCCTCCCATTCATCTCCTTCCTTCTCCACTTCTCTCCTCCTCCTCCCCTCCCCTCCCCTCCCCTCCATTCCCTTCCTTTTCCTTCCCTCCCCTCATCTCCTTCCTTCCTCCCACCCTCCCATTCATCTCCTTCCTTCTCCTCTCTTCCCATCCCTTCCCCTCCCCTCTCCCTACTCTCTTCTCTTCCCTTTCCTCCCCTCTCCTCTCTTCCCCTCCCGTCCTTCTTCCTCTCCTCTCCCTCTAATTTTCAGTTCTAAACAACCCGAATTCTGACTGTCATGTCAAGAACCGAGCATAGCAGAGTAAGAGAAACAGCCCAACGTATTTGCCAACCGTGACCCGATTCCACCCCACCAATACAAATTGTATGCAAATTATCATGATTATGTTGCTTTGTCTCTAATGAAAAGAGGTGGATTAAGGCACGGTGCCTTGGCTTGAACTGTCCAAGCAAATGGTTTCCTATAAATTGTTTACTTTTGAATCCATCCACTGCTCATCCTGTTGGTATGATTTACAAATTTTATTGGAGAAACTTCAACATTTGGGGAAAGGGTTGCTTTAGCAAGCATTTTTTTTTATTTTATTCTAATTAAAATGTAAAAGAGTAAGAGATGGGAGAGGGAAGGGATGTTTTATTTATTCATTAGGAAAAAAATCCCTTCCCTTTTCTTTTCTTTAGAAATATTTAAAAGCTACAGGAAATTATTCCGCAGACGTTGACTTGAGTAATATATCTTATAAATTAAATGCATTTCAAGTACAGTAAATTGGAAAATTATGCACACATGTCCCAAGTCCTAGGCATAAATATAGCTTTTGTTTAGTACATGGCTTGAGTTTATTCCTCTTAGTAGCTTTAGATATAACACAGAAGTTGCAAAGAGAGAGAGAAAGAGAGAGAGAGAGGGAGGGAGGGAGGGAGGCCAACTGCTCACATTAATAATGGTTAAGAGTGAGATAAATTTAATAGGAAAACTCCTAAGATCTAATTATTCATTTTTTCCCCTCACTTTCTAGATGTTAGAGATATTTTAATGGTTATAGAGAAATATGGGATGACAATTTAAAGGCATTTCAATTCCACTCCCACCATATTACTGGATATAAATCTGATATGATTATGCTAATGTTGTAATACACACACACACACACACACACGAGAGGTGGTTTCAGCAGGTTCTGACCAGTTCTGGAGAACCGGTAGTGGAAATTTTGAGTAGTTTGGAGAACCGGTAGTAAAAATTCTGACTGGCCCCACCCCCATCTATTCTCTGCCTCCCAAATCTCAGCTGATTGGGAGGAAATGGGGATTTTGCAGTATCCTTCCCCTGGAGTGGGGTTGGAATGGAGATTTTACAGTATCCTTCCCCTGCCACACCCACCAAGCCACGCCCACCAAGCCACACCCACCAAGCCATGCCACGCCCATCAAGCCACACCCACAGAACCGGTAGTAAAAAATCTTGAAACCCACCACTGACACACACACACGTGTCTGTGTGTGTAGAGATAGATAGATGATAGATAGACATAGACATAGACATAGATACAGATATTTCTCCTATTGATTTTCCTTTTGTTGGCTCCTCATCCTCCGATCCTTTCTAATTACAATAGGAAGCTAATGGATCAAGGCTGAGATCCCTCTATTCATTTTGAAAGGGACACATCAGTTTTGACTGGCTTCAATTTCCACATCATTGCTACACTGCACACCAAAACAACTAGACACAAGAACAGTTTTTTCCCGAACGCCATCACTCTGCTAAACAAATAATTCCCTCAACACTGTGAAACTATTCACTAAATCTGCATTACTATTAATCTTCTCATCGTTCCTATCACCCATCTCCTCCCACTTATGACTGTAACTTTGTTTCTTGTATCCTTATGATTTATATTGATATTGATTGTTTCCTAGTATGATTTGATTGCTTATTTTTACCCTATGACTATCATTAAATGTTGTACCTTATGATTCTTGAAGAACGTATCTTTTCTTTTTATGTACACTGAGAGCATATGCACCAAGACAAATTCCTTGTGTGTCCAATCACACCTGGCCAATAAAAAATTCTATTCTATTCTATTCTACTAGGCAACTCCAATCAATCACTACTGCAAAGTCCTAGCGATTGAAGAAATTACCAAGGGCAATTTGAATACTCTTTAACATAAACATGCTCTCATTCAAAATCACATGCTTGAGGGATATTTATGCATTTCCGCAGAACGCTATGAACGGCTCCGTGAGATAAAAGAGAGAAAAAGAGGAGAGAAGACAGCCCATATTGTAAATGGCTTTATTTTAAAGCCATTTTCGAAGCTCATAAGGATGCAGAAAATGAATTTTCTGAATTCACTTGGTGAATTGTTCCGACAGTATTTACCTCAGCGGTATGAATGTTGACATTTGACTACATCTGCTCTTTTCATTATTTCTTTGGGGAAGTGTAATACTGGAAATTTTATTAAGATTTCATTTCATGAAGCCACCTTAGAGTAAAATAAGTAGTGGGCTCTCTTTGCCAGAGAAATGGACTGTTAATATTAAACACAGGGAACGGCATGGCCATCTAAATAAAATAATATTATAAATCAAGCCGGGCTGGCTTGATCCCACAGTTTTGGTTAATTTTAATTGATTTTAATTGGGTTTGTTTTAAATTGCGGCCAAAAATATTTAATTATTTTTAAACTGTTTTTAAATTTTGTATGTTCTGTTTTATTCTGGCTGTTCACCGCCCTGAGTCCTGCTGGAGAAGGGCGGTATACAAATTAAAACAAACAAACAAACAAACAAACAAACAAATAAATAAATAAATAGGCATTTCTTGATCAATCTTTGGGGTTATTATATATGTAAATACAATTACAATAAAATACAAGTTTGTTGTGATTTGGGACATTTTGCTTTATGCCTCTGAGGTAAATGATATTCTTTTTCTTGCCTCCATTTTTTTTTATTGTATAAAATATAGAAAAAAAAAGAAAACAGGAAATTAAGAGAAGGAAAGGGAACGGGAAAACGGGGTGTGAAATACAAGGAAGAAGAGAAAAAGAAAGAATAGGGGGCATTGACGTCCAATTCTTCCAAGCACAGTACAAGATAAATACTCTCCAACTTCAACTTTTTGCTTTTACATATTAATATATAACTAGCTATTTCTATAACACCAAATCTTTCTAATCAACAAAGCCAAAATCAGAGTTTCATATTTTTTTTTTCTTCACAAGAACAAATTCCACAAGTGATATCCAAATAAGAACATATTTTTCTCTTTAAATAAAGTATTCAATTTAACCATTCCTGCTTTATCTTCCTTACTATGGAAATAGTATGTATTTCTTTTTTTCCCCCTTTTTAAATAATTTTTATTAAACAGTTTTGGTTTTGGTTTTTTAAAAAACAAAAAAGAATCTTTTACAATTTTCTTCTTCTCAACAATTTCGCATCTGTAAACATTTTTTACATATCCATTTTTTCTCCCTTATTTCAAGTTATCCTTTATACATATAATTCTAATATTGATTTATTTACATATATACATAGAGATAACAGTGTACATGACAGTATGTATCTCTATTTGCACCTAGCAATCTTTGTGAACTGTCACCATTTTTATTTACAAAGTTTATTGTATTCTTTCAAATTCTTTGGCCTTACTGAAGGGAGGGATGAGAGGCAGTGGTGGGTTGGTACCGGTTTTTCCTGGTTCAGGCAAATTGGTAGTAGCGGTAGTGGGAGGCTCCGCCCACCTGCCCAGATGTCATCAAATATGCTCTGCGCATGTACACGTGTGAGCAAACCAGTAGCAAAGGTAAGTGAAACCCACCACTGATGAGAGGGGTTACCTCAGTAAGATAAATGATATTGTTAAAGAGCTGTGGAAAATATTCCTGGGTTTGTTTGTGGTTCTTTTTTTTTTTTGCTTCCAAATTCAAAAACATTTTCTCATTATCCAAGTTTGATCTTAGACAAAAAAGGAGGATCTGTAGCCGGGGAATTTGTCACAGGGAAGGTCTGATGGCTTTGGATTTCTCCTTCCCATGTATTACTTTTCAAAAGATCAAACAACATTTCAGTTTTACCTTTAAATATCATCTGCCAGACTTTTCCTTCAGGCTTTCTCAACCCAAGGAAAATGGACACCGTTGTAAAACAGCCAGGTATCAATTCAGATAAAGTTCAATTTTAAAATAATTTAATCCCTTCTCTTAAAAAAAATAGAAAGTAGAAATTCGATATGGTGGAGCAGGCAGATCGAGAATTTAAGGATTCCTCGGTTCCCAACAATAGTTTGCTTTTAAAATAGTCTTTCAAATGGCATTGTATTACCATCTTAATTAAAGCAATGATTTTGGGATTCTCCGGTGACTTTCTTGCTTCTTGGAAAGACTACATCTCTTAATAAAAAGTCTTATCTGTCTTGTTTGATGTATCCATGGCAACAGAAAGAGTATCCACAAAGCCACACTCCACTAAAAAAAAACTAATGCCTGTGATTTTTGATCCTTTAAGAACTATTCCCTAATACGAGAAATCTATCAAGGCAAGCGTACGTCCCTAAACCTTAAAAGAAAGTCTTTTAAACCTCCATGAGGATTCACAGGGAACCATTCTGAGTTCTGAAAACAGAGCTAAGTGGAAATTAATATGGTACTAATCTTATTTATTTTTTTGGCATGCAAAGAGATCAAAGAACAGCAGCTTCCTATCCAAGTTTAGGCATTTTTCAAGAACATAATCAGTGCCGAGAAATTTCAGGGATGTTAGGATCTTAGAATTGAGGGTGGTAGAAACTATACAAAGGATGCTTTTGTGAAAGGTAGCAGGGATTAGGAAATCCGGCAGGCATTTTATTGTGAAGTTCTTGGTGCTCTCCGAGACATTTCATTACCCAACTAGGGAACATTATCAGATATTTTATTATTTCAGCATCCTTTCAGGATCACAACAGTGATCGGTCTCATTTGAGATAATGATGAATCCGCATACAGACGGGAGGTTCAACAATCAGAACAATCTGGAACTGAAGACACTCAAAACTGTAGAAATGGTGGTGGTCTTTAGGAGAAAACCTCCCATACTACCAGCTCTTACAATACTAGACAACACAGTATCAACAGTAGAGACCTTCAAATTTCTAGGTTCTACCATATCTCAAGACCTAAAATGGACACCTAACATCAAAAACATCATCAAAGAAGCACAACAAAGCATGTTCTTTCTGCACCAACTCAGGAAGCTCAAACTGCCCAAGGAGCTGCTGATCCAGTTCGACAGAGGAATGATTGAGTCTGTCATCTGTACCTCTAGAACTGTCTGGTTTGGTTCTGCAACCCAACAAGACAGACACAGACTTCAGAGGATAATTAGAACTGCAGAAAAAACAATTACTACCAACCTGCCTTCCATTGAGGACTTGTATACTGCACGAGTCAAAAAGAGGGCTGTGAAAATATTTACAGACCCCTCACATCCTGGACATAAACTGTTTCAACTCCTACCCTCAAAAAGACGCTATAGAGCACTGCACACCAGAACAACTAGACACAAGGACAGTTTTTTCCCGAATGCCATCACTCTGCTAAACAAATAATTCCCTTAACACTGTCAAACTATTCACTAAGTCTGCGTTACTATTAATCTTCTCATTGTTCCTATCAACCATCTCCTCCCACTTATGACTGTATGACTGTAACCTTGTTGCTGGTATCCTTATGATTATATTGACTGTTTCCTAATATGATTTGATTGTTTATTTGTACCCTATGACTATCATTAGGTGTTGTACCTTATGATTCTTGATGAATGTATCTTTTCTTTTATGTACACTGAGAGTATATGCACCAAAGACAAATTCCTTGTATGTCCAATCGCACTTGGACACACACAATAAAGAATTCTATTTCTATTTCTTTGATCCATCTTGCTGGGCAGCATTAAAGAGAGGTTAGTGGGGTTGGCCTATTTGCTTCAGAAACAAAATATTAATAAACCATGGTTTACTTTTTTAGAGAAAATAATTCCCTTTCTTTCTTTCTTCTCTCTTTAATGGAGTTATATTTTCCCACGTTGTTCCGCCCCCCCAAAAAACAGAAGCAAGTAAATAGAGGATGAATTCAGATGTCTTTTAAGATTTGCAACTCTATTTGTGCTACAATTTCTATTAAAATAGTTCTGTAAACGTTGTGCCTTCCTTTGGGAAACCCCTGAATAGATGATTTAAAGATTGTTTTCAAGTTCTTCTCTTTCTTTCTCTTGTTAGATTAGTTTTCTCCTTAGAGAACAAACTCTAAGGAAGAAAAGAAACTCTAAGAAAACTAAACTGGGAGCAATTGTTACAATTTATTCTAAATTAACCCTTACTAACTTCAAAGGACGTCATATTCAGCTACCCTTGGAAAGTAGTCTAAAAACCAAAGCTTAAATCGTTTCCAGAAAGTTTCTTTTTGTCTCTCTTCTCCTTTCTCTGCAGCCCCACCGTGTTTTGCAAGAGAAAGATCATTCTTCTAAAAAGAATCAATAACTTTTAATTAGCTCTCTATAACAATTCATAAATTCGAGCAATTACTTTTCTGTAGAACTTGTTAGTACAGGAAACTTGGTGACCTGAGTCTCTTAATACTTAAATGCCATAATTATATCGAGCACGAATTAATTCTCAGAATAACGTCAATAGAAGTGCTAAAATAGACATCGTTCAGTCTCTTGAGTGATGGCAGCGTCTTTAGACGAGAATTAGAAAAAAACTCTCTTTTTTATTACTTTCAGGATATGTGTTAAATGCAGGTAGTCCTTAAATTACAACAGTACACACTCAACAGTACAACACACTCAAAAAGTGATTTATAGTGGCACAGTGGTTAGAGTGCAGGACTGCAGGCTACTCTGTTGACTGCCGGCTGCCTGGAATTTGGCAGTTCAAATCTCACCAGGCTCCAGATTGACTCAGCCTTCCATCCTTCCGAGGTGGGTAAAATGAGGAGCCAGATTATTGGGGGCAAGAGGCTGACTCTGTAAACCGCTTAGAGAGGGCTGTAAAGCACTGTAAAGCGGTATATAAATCTAAGCACTATTGCTATTTAGAAAAAGGACAAACAGTTTTAATGGCTGCTACTTACACTTACATTCTGTTCAAGATTCCTTATTGCCGGAAACAAAACCGGTAGAGTTCAAAATACAGAAAGCGAGTCCATTAGATGAGACACTTCAAGCTAAGGAGCCAGCCTTGTTTCAGCTTCTCATCCAATTGGCAGATGTCTAGATCCCTCTAGTCATTTTAGGGCCCTGGATATACGGAAATAGTTCCGAGTTTGATCTGAAACTTGATGGCAGATTACTTCTGCGCTGAGCTTCTGCTACAAGGCCAGAAGTAGCAGATCTAATTAAGCAGCTGAAGCCCAGTAACACTTCAGATAATAGCTTTCTTACTGCCAAAGTTAGCAATACCCATCTGCAATGGTGGACTCCTACGCTAGCCTTTGCGATGGTGTGTATTTTTATAGATTGCACCTTGATGAATCCCAAGAAAGACTGGCTGTTATCGTGCCTATTTCTATATATATTAAAAAGGCAATCAAGATGTACATGCTAATTATCAAGTATTAAGCTTTCTGCAAAACATGATGCAATTAACTTTCTGATTGGATTGACACAGAACATCCTTTGGCTGAGGAGCAGACAGGCTATGGAGCCAGTAACTCCGTTTTATTTTATGTTCTTATTTTCTAGACTGTAGCTCAAAAATGCTCTGTATTTCTAAGCCAGGTTCTGCAGTACAAGCTGTATTGATCAGTTCCAGGTTTGCATTATCTCTAATTTTAACAATTGATTTGGAATGGCAAAGGCAGTGTTTCAACGCATACGGCCATTTTAGTCTATGACCCATCTCAGATTCCACTGAGAAATATTTTGTTCTGCGCTCCCAAAACTCTGGGGATTGTACTATTAAAATTACAACTTTTTTATTTATTTATTTGCCGCAGAGAAAAACAAGGATGGCTTATGATCATAGGAATGTGGCCTCAGGACTGGTACCAAAGCATGATGTGGAAGGGCCCTATGTATACTTTTCATAATCAACCCAATAATATTCTTGAGTTGACTATCTAAAACTGTTCTTCGATGGATATGGATACATGAGTCAACTCAATGTTCCTAATTTATTTTTGTCAATAACTTTGTGAAGTATTTTGACAGATTCCTGTCAGGAACAATCAGTTCTTAGGTACAGAAGGAGATCTGTTTTAAGAACTAATGTTGTATAAGCTTCCTTATACTTTCACAGAAAGTAACAATGAAGATAAATAATAAGTAGTCTACACAGACATTCAATCCACATCCTGTCATGGTGCCTCATTGTGTTGAGCGTGTCTTCCTAGGAGCATTGATGAGAAAACACCAGAATTATATACAGCTGTTATTGTTATTTTTAAAAAATGTTTTCATCTTATTAATTGTGGAAGATATGTAAGCAACCCAGAGCAAGGTATGATTGAGGTATCAAAGAAGATTATTTAGTAAGTCAATCAATTAATTGATCAATGAAACCTATTCCAAAGTTGAATGTGTCAGAGTGTTTAAAGCGTGACTACTATTTTGAGACAACCCAGGAGCAAAATACAGGACATAGAGGTTTTGTCATTACAAACAGTGGTTTATATACAAGACTTCTATATGCAGACATACACGTGGTAGGCACATACCAGGCAAGCAATCAATCTTCAACTCTACACAGAGAACTACAATGCAGATAGAACACAACGAGGAGAGTGATACATGAGGAGAGAGAGATACACCCTCTCATGGCCTCCCTTATATAGACAGTTTCTTAAAGTGGCAATAACCCTGCTGACTCATCCTCAATCCATCATCCTGGTCCACAGCCTTACAGTGGTTGATCAGCTTTAAATCCTCATTACCCTGACAGAATGTGAGTTGGCCATCCTTTGCTATCAAAGACATTCAACAGATCCACAAGTTGCCTTTTCATGAGCTTTTTTCAGGATAATCCTGATCGGTTGTAAACAATGATAAAAGAAACATCTACCATATTTTTCGGAGTATAAGACACTCTTTTTTTCTCCCAAAAAAGAGAGTGAAAATCTGGGTGTGTCTTATATTCTGAATGTAGCCCTGCCCAGCATCTTAAATGGAGGTTTCAGAGGCTGAAAAAAGCCTCTGAAATGGAGCTTACGGAAAAAAGCCTCTGAAACAGAGGTTTCAGAGGCTGAAAAACCAAGGTGCAGAGCTCACAACCAAGGAACCTGTTGCTAAAATTCACCTCTGGGAACAACTGATTGGGGGTATTCCAGGAGGCTGATCCACCCGCCAATCAGCTTTTTTCTTATTTTCCTCCCCAAAAACTAAGGTGTGTCTTATACTCCGGTGCATCTTATACTCCAAAAAATACGGTAATTGGGGGACAAAATCATGTTCATTTAGCAGATTAAAAAAGTTGTTAGCTATACTCTTTGAGATATAGATTTATTTCTGAGCTTGATATCTTTTAATTTCTCCCTCCGTGTTTATAATTTAAGATCACAGCTCAGTTTAATTGGTTGGAAACAAGAAACTCTACAACACAGCTTAGTTATCAGTAAACTGTTTAAGATTCAACTGTATACATCCAAACAGCTTCACAAAATAATTGTGTATCCTCAACATCTTGTTATAGCTATATATCCCAAATGGCTTGAAATCAAATATTGTACGTTGTAATTCCTCACCTCTTTTACCTGATTCTGCTACCACATGTCTTTGTCAATTCCCCTTAAATATATTGACAAATTTGGTAGCTGTATCCCAAAAGAATTCAAAAGTACTCCTCTATATCAGGCGTATTTCTAAAAAGAGAAAAATGTGTGATTAAAAAAAAAACCCTTTGGTAATAATGCTTTCAGATAATTTGATAATAATATATACATTATATGCACACTGTATATTATTATACATAATATTAAAATATATAAGATAAAAATCAAGGAAACAATTGGTCCATTGGTGGGAGAAAGTGGCAAGAAGGTGACAAGCAACAGGGAGAAAGCAGAACTATTTAACTCATTCTTTTTTGCCTCTGCCTTTACACCAAGGGAAACAACAGTCCAACCTATCAAAAATAGCACCACAAAAAACAGGTTAGGGACACAAGTCAAAATAGGGAAGAAAATGTTAAGTGAATACCTGTCCATCCTTTGTTGTTGTTAGTTATGTGACCTATTATGACCTATCATGTCTGACCTATCATGACCCTATGGACAACATTCCTCCAGGCCTTCCTGTCCTCTACCATCCTCTGGAGTCCATTTAAGCTCACACCAACTGCTTCAGTGACTCCATCCAGCCACCTCGTTCTCTGCCGTCCCCTTCTTCTTTTGCCCTCAATCTTTCCCAGCATTAGGCTCTTCTCCAGTGAGTCCTTCCTTCTCATTAGGTGGCCAAAGTATTTGAGTTTCAGCTTCAGGATCTGGCTTTCTAAAGAGCAGTCAGGGTTGATCTCCTCTAGGACTGACCAATTTGGTTGCCTTGCAGTCCAAGGGACTCACAGGAGTCTTCTCCAGCACCAGAGTTCAAAGGCCTCAATTCTTTGGCGCTCAGCCTTTCTTATGGTCCAACTTTCACAGCCATACATTGTAATTGGGAAAACAATAGCCTTGACTATACACACTTTTTTTGGCAGGGTGATGATACTGTCTACCCTAGAAGAGTTCAAATCACCAGGACCAGATGGAGTACACCCCAAGATTGTGAAGGAACTGGCAGATGTGGTCTCAGAACCACTGAACTATATCTTTCAAAGATCCTGGAGCACCGGGGAATTGCCAGAGGACTGGAAAAGAGCTGATGTAGTTCCCATCTTCAAAAAAGGGAGAAAAAAAATAGATTCAGGAAATGACAGACCTACCAGCCTGACCTCAATACCAGGGAAGATTCTAGAAAAGATAATCAAGGAACGAATCAGTGAACACCTAGAAGCAAAAAAAAGTAATAACGAAAAGCCAACATGGATTTGTCAAAAACAGATCACAGCAGATAAATCATATTGTGTTCTTTGACAAAGTGATATACATAATATTTGGCAAGCTAAGCATAATTTTCAAGAACAACCTGCCCCTGTGCCTGAAGAGCAAAGTTTTCGATCAGGGTGTGCTACCTGCTCTAACATATGCTGGTGAAACATGGACACTAACCTCACAATCAATACAAAAACTACAAGTGGCAGAAAGAACCATGCAAAAATACATGCTCAGCATCACAAGACAAGATAGAAAAACCTGCACATGGATTAGAAGACGAACGAAAGCGTACGATATCATCAAGAGAGTCAAAGAATTGAGATGGAAATGGGCTGGTCACATAGCAAGAAGAACTGATGGAAGATGGACCAAGGCAGTCATAGAATGGATCCCACTTGATAAAAAGAATCCACAAAAGAGAGAAGATGGATGGACAACATCAGCAAGTACGGCGGGCCCAATTGGCAAAAGAAAGCTCAGAATCGCATTGGTTGGAAACATGCAGAAGAGGCCTTCATCCTGCAATGGATAGACAATGGCAAAAATGATGATGATGATGATGATGATGATGATGATGATGATGATGATGACGACGACACAATGTATACATCCATATGTATGTATGGCTAAAATGATGATGACGATAAGAATAGAATAGAATAGAATAGAATAGAATAGAATAGAATAGAATAGAATAGAATAGAATAGAATAGAATAGAGTAGAGTAGAGTAGAGTAGAGTAGAGTAGAATAGAGTAGAATAGAATAGAATAGAATAGAATAGAATAGAATAGAATAGAATAGAATAGAATAGAATAGAATAGAATAGAATAGAATAGAATTTTTTATTGACCAAGTGTGATTGCACACTCAAGGAATTTGTCTTGGTGCACACACTCTCAGTGTACATAAAAGAAAACATACTTTCATCAAAAATCATAAGGTACAAAACTTAAGGATAGTTACAGGGAACAAATAAGCAATCAAATCATATTAGGAAACAGTCAATGTAAATCTTAAGGATACCAGCAACAAGGTTACAGTCATACAGTCATAAGTAGGAGGAGATGGGTGATAGGAACGATGAGAAGATTAATAGTGATGCAGACTTAGTGAATAGTTTGACAGTGTTGAGGGAATTATTTGTTTAGCAGAGTGATGGCATTCAGGAAAAACCTGTTCTTGTGTCTAGTGGTTCTGGTGTGCAGTGCTCTATAGGGTCGTTTTGAGGGTAGGCGTTGAAACAGTTTATGTCCAGGATGCGATGTATACATCCATATCTATCTTTCTATCTATCTATCTATCTATCTATCTATCTATCTATCTATCTATCTATCTATCTATCTATCGTCTACTGTCTGTCTATCTACCTATCTACCTACCTATCATCTCTCTCTCTCAATCTATCTATCTATCTATCTATCTATCTATCTATCTATCTATCTATCTATCTATCTATCTATCTATCTATCTATCTATCTATCTATCTATCTATCTATCTATCTTTACCAGTAATAATACTTTTAATATTTACAGGCAATCTGAGTTTATCCTATGATTTTTATTATACATAAACTGAACCAACAAATAGCATGCACATTTTCCCTGCAGCATAGATCCTTTGACATTATCTAAATTAGCAATGTCCCAAACTCTCTTCCCTTGAATGAATTATCTCGGCATAATGTATTTAAAAAAAAAAAAGTTCCAGTTTGTTTTTTTCATTTTACAGATCTACTGACTCTTATGATTTATGGTATTGTCTGTTCAGATCAGAAAAATAAAATCATATTTGTTTTACTTTTTTTTCTTCATCCCTCCCTTGAATTCCTATACGTCTACTGTCTGTATGATTTTGTAATGTAACAAGGAGTAATGGACTAAAGATGAAAGCAGATATATCTCTATTGAAGAATCTGTTGCTGTATTTATTTAAATCATCACCTGCCTTTATTATTTTAATAAATAATTCAAGATGGCCGAACATACCTAAAATTCGTTCCTCCTCGTACTTTCCTCACGACAACAAGCTTGTTATGAGGCTTGGATTAAGAGACAATGACTGACTCAAATCACCCAGCCAGTTTTCAAATCTAAGACAGAACTAGAACTCACCATCCCCATTGATTCTCTTAAAGCAGGGGTCAGCAACCTATGGCTCTGGAGCCGCATGTGGCTCATTCACCCCTCTGCTGTGGCTCCCTGTCACTCAAAATATGCGTCACAACTGCCAATGTGCGACACCTGCCGGCACAGGATTTATTAAGCTTTTCAACCCCCAGTAGGTCAAGCATGGATAAATCCAAGAAAAAAAAAAGTTTCAGAAGAAAACAGAACATTTAATTCAACTACATATGCTAGTTTTGTGGCCGCTCAAGAAATAATAGTCAGGCACGGGAAGGGTTTTGTGGCTCCCGGTGTTTTCTTTTCTGTGGGAAATGGGTCCAAATGGCTCTTTGAGTGTTTAAGGTTGCAGACCCCTAACTTAAAGTCATTCAGCTGGCTTTCATGCCTAAAGCAGGACTAGAACCAGAGGTGGTATTCAGCTGGTTAGGACCGGTTCGGGTGAACCGTTATGCCATCCTATTTAGCCACATTTTCTAAGCCACGTGTGTGCGTACAAGCTGCACATCTGAGCAAAGTGCACATGCAGAAGGTCACGCACATGCGTGGAAGGCGTGCATGCACATTTTCGGTGCGCAGCGAACCGCTGGTAAAAATGATGTGAAACCCACCTCTGACTAGAACTCACAATCTCCTGGTTTCTAGCCAAGTACTTTCACCACTAAAGCAGGGGTGAAATCCAGCAGGTTCTGACAGGTTTTGGAGAACCAGTAGCAGAAATTTTGAGCAGTTCGGAGAACCGGCAAATACCACCTCTGGCTGGCCCCAGAGTGGGGTGGGAATGGAGATTTTCCAATATCCTTCCCCTGGAGTTGGGTGGGAATGGAGATTTTGCAGTATCTTCCCCCTACCACGCCCACCAAGCCACACCACGCCCACCAAGCCATGCCCACAGAACTGGTAGTAAAAAAAAAAATTGGATTTCACCACTGCACTAAACCAATCTGGCTCTCAGAAGCTTTCATATATACTTTCTCTCATTCAGTTCACAATATCCTTAAATACAACTCTTCATCTTTAGCTTAGGCATCAGAGACATGGCTAACTTGGGACCAAAACGATGATAAAAGTTGTACGAATTTCTTATTAAGCATTTGTTGAATTAATTTTTTTTTAAAAAAACACCCAGTACTAGAGTAAACAAGCAAGATAAATAAAACCACTAATCTTTTATGGAATATTGAATCTGCTTTTGGACAGAGAATAGTGATGGTCAATGAATTTAATTAACCATGCTAAACCTTTAGGTAGGTTTTTTTTTTTTAATTATAAAAGTTGAAGCAAGATATTATAAGAAAAATATTTGTTGGGTTGGTTAACATTCAATAATATTGACCTGAAGGTGCTTTTTCAAAAGGCAACTGGATGAGATGTTTTGCTTCTCATCCAAGAAGCTCATCCAAGAAAAACCAGAAAGTCTAGTTGCATCTTGAAAAAGCACCTTTGGGACAACTATGACCCAGATGACTGAGAATCTCCATAGACCAGGAGTACCAAACTCATTTTCATTGAGGGCCGCAGCAGGGTTGTGTTTGACCTCAGGGGGTCTGGTGGGTATGGCCAGGGTGGGCGTGGCCAGCTCGACATCACCACCCTTGTCCACCTGAGGAGCCTCCCTGTCCCTTCAGGCCATGGGAGGACCCCGGATGGCATCACAGGCTGTCCAGAGCCCTAGGCAGCAGAGGGCAAGCACCCAGCCTGGCCCTCAAGCTCCCAGGGCACTGGGACACCATAGGGCCAAGCTATGTTTTTGGCTGTGAAGGCCTCCTGCAGCAGTCTGCCAGCAAAAACAGAGCTTGGGAAGACAGCGCATGGCCCTCCCAAGCTCTGTTTTCACTGGCAGACCACTGCAGGAGGCCATCACAACCAAAAACAGTTCCCAACCTCCATTTTTGCTGGCAGAGTGCTGCAGGAGGCCATCGTGCAGCTCTACCAAGTTCCATTTTTGCTGGCAGAGGCATCACAGGCCGGTCCTTTGATGTTTCCAGGGTGGCCCCACTGGCCATATCTAAGCATCCCGTGGGTCAGATCTGGCCCCCAGGCCTTTACTTTGACACCCCTGCCATAGACATTTAACTGTTCAAGAATACTATAGATAACATCCCAGCAAGAGAAAATGACCAAAGGAGAAACAACATACTCAGTGAGGGAGAATTCAAATATTTCCCATTGTGTTAATTCAAACAGAATTCAAATGTTCCCCATTTCCTTAAGCCCTAAAAACTTGGTAAAGACGCGTTCTTCAGTTTTTAGTGTGCTCTGCTTTCCTTTGTGACCACAACTGCAACCTAAAATTGATTTTTAAAGCCTATTTTACACCCATAGGTTCTCATTTCTCTTATGATCTTCCCAGACATGTCCCTGGATTGAAAAAATACAAAATTTCATAAAAAAAATACAATTTTCATTCAATACCACTGCATGTTGTGACCTAGGCTTACTGAGTTATTACACGACACAATTAGTCCCAAACAAACCTATTTTATTGTAACAACTGAGAATTACGTTCATTCCCAGCTGAATCGCAATTAGTTGCAAAACAAGTCCTTTGAAAGAAGTCCTTCGGGATAATCACCAACTTTTATCTTCTTTGATACCCTGCCAAAGGCCGTACTTGGCAAAGCCCCACGGAGTTCAGAAACAAACAAGAGATGCCGACTGGAAACAGAGTTAGCAATGTTGCTTTCCTGCAAAAGGCCCCAAGTGCCTTTGTTTCTCTTTTAAGCCTTATGGGAAGGGCCAATCATCTCCTGGCCTTACTCCTGAGTCATCCCTTTTGCTTTAGCTGCTCTTCTGGCAGCTCTGTGCATGCGTGCACTCCTGTTCCTCTGCCTCTCTGCTATCCAACTCTGGGGGTTCCAGAGTCCGCGCATCACTCCCACATGGCCCCATCTCTGCCTCCGATGCAGAGCCCTCATCCGGGCCTTCCCCAGGTTCCAGGACTGGCCCATGTTCCTCCCCAGCCTCCTCACTGTCTGACTCCGCTGCCAGCTCCATAGGCTGCTGGCAGACCACAAGACTGCAATCCTGAACTCCTCACTTATTTGTTTTCCAACAAAGGCCTACACAATCCTTACCTTTCCTTCTACAATCCGTGGCAGAAATGAGAGCTTTAAAAAAAAAACAAAAAAAAAAACTACACCCTCCTCTCTCAAATCCACTGATTTTTAAAGTTACTACTTGAATCCACTCTGGTTATATTAACACAATTTTTTTTCCCCCATTAAATTGTGAGCCAGTTCAGTGATGGCGAAAATACAGTCATTCTTTCTCTTTTAGAAAACAGCTCAGTGCAATGCCAAAAACATTTTCTACTATCGCTCTCCTCGTATTATTCAGAGGCTACTGTTGTAGAACAGGAAGGAAATGGATATTTTTTTTCCCAATCTCTAGTTGCCTGGAGACTGGATCCCTAAAGTACAAGATGCCTCTCCTATTCAAATTGAAACTCTAGGTGCATTGCTCATCTGTCATTTCTAGTTCATGCATTTGTTGTGTGAATAACATTTCTCTTTTACAGATGCTATTCTTTTCAGGCTGATAAGCTGAATGCCGTGCGGCTGCTTGAAATATCAAAGAGTGGTTAAGTAACCCAGTTTATCATGCCAAAGTCAATGCTGCATAGAAGTCACAAATTCACAGGGTTTTTTTTTTTTCTTTAATTCAATACCCAGTAGAAAAATAAAAAAAAAAGGACTGCTGTTATAAAACAGAAAGACAAATACTGTAAAGCTGCTAAAGTAGAAAATACATAATGTGCCAGATGCTTTATTTCTGAATTCTTTAAACAAAAAGCCAGGTTTAGATTTTCTTGAATCCTAAATTTGTCATGATGTTTTCTCCTATGCATAACTCAAGTGATAGATATAGATATACTGTATATATCCATATATCCATATATATGTGTGTGTGTTTGTGTGTGTGTGTGTGTATGTATATCTATATGTATATGTATATGTGTATGTATGTATGTATATGTATATTATATATATATATATATATATATATATATATATATATATATATATATATATATATATATATATGTGTGTGTGTGTGTGTGTGTGTGTGTGTGTGTGTGTATCAGTGGTGGGTTTCAAAAATTTTTATTACCAGTTCTGTGGGTGTGGCTTGGTGGGTGTGGCAGGGGAAGGTACTGCAAAATCTCCACTTCCTCCCAATCAGCTGGGACTTGGGAGGCAGAGAATAGATGGGGGCAGGGCCAGTCAGAATTTTTACTACCAGTTCTCCAAACTACTCAAAATGTCCACTACCGGTTCTCCAGAACTGGTCAGAACCTACTGAAACCCACCTCTGATGTATATGTATATACACACGCAAGTTTTTCTATCATCTATTTCTATCTATCTATCTATCTATCTATCTATCTGTCTGTCTGTCTGTCTGTCTGTCTGTCTGTCTGTCTGTCTATCTATCATATCTATCTATGGCATTATCTATCCATTTATCTATCATCTATCATCTATTTCTGTCTGTCTGCCTGCCTGCCTGCCTGTCTGTCTGTCTGTCTATCATATCTATCTATGGTATCATCTATCCATTTATATATCATATCATCTCTTTCTCTCTCTCTTTCTCTCTTTCTCTCTCTCTCTCTCTCTCTCTCTCTCTCTCTCTCTCTCTCATATCTATGTATGGTATTATTTATCCATTTATCTATCATCTATATCTATCTATCTATCTATCTATCTATCTATCTATCTATCTATCTATCTATCTATCTATCTATCAAAACAGATATGTGTATGTTGTATGATTGTGTGCATATGTATGCATGTGTATGTATACATACAAACAGACACAAATGCACATACACCCCCAAAACTCAACCCTACCGTGCTCGTTCACATACACGAGAGATTTTATGAGAAATTGCATATATCAGAGAAAGTTGCATAGAAACATGTTGGCTAGGATGGAAAAAAAGTATGTTTTTTAAGGGGGGCAGAACATATTATATTTTCAAAGCATATTATAACTACTTCAAGTTTACTGGTTGGTTGCCTCACAGAGATGATTTTTCCAATTTCAACTGATCTTACTGACAAAGATAGTTTTTTTTAAAAAAAAATGATTCCATGATTCTACCAATGAACTATGATAGATCATGATTTGAAAAAGTGCTAAAAAGAATAAATCTTCCACTTTTCCTTATCTTGAGCTTTTCTCCGATGGATGAGTGAGGAAGTCTAGGGTTATTCTAAATTTTCCTTAAAAAGGATATGGGTATACCCATTCTATGAGTGGTGTGGTGACTTAACAGTTAAGATGTTGGGCTTGTCGGTTGGAAAGCCAGCAGCCCAAGTTCGAGACCCAAGCTGCATGGGATGGGGTGAGCTCCCATCCTCTGCCCAGCTCCTGCTAACTGAGCAGTTCAAAAGCATGCAAATGAGAGTATATAAATAGGTACCACTTCGATGGAAAGGTAACAGTGCTCTGGGACATCACGCTGGCCACCTGACTTCACTGGCTCAATGTCCTTGAAATGATCGGCAAACAACTATAGTCAGCAACAACTAGCAGAGTAAAATCCGCAGGGAATCCTTTACCTTTTACACCCATTCTATGATCTCATAGTATACAACTGCCTCTTTAATATCTATAATCAAAAGAAAAGGGACACGGTTGAGAGCAAATGGCACTTGAGAATAAATGAGCTTCTGATTTAGAAAGCCTTGAATAACATTTATTAAGCTGTTTCTTGCTTGCAATTCTCTGTCCTTTTATTTGTAATCCAACCCTCCATTACCTCGTTGCCTTGCGTTTGAATATTCGGTGCTAGCTTCTTGTATATGCACAGCTCAAGTAAGTTAGTGATCATAGGTGTCCAAATTTATTAGCAGTGATTGCTTATGATTATAAAATTATAGAAGACATCTCTGCCCCCCCCCAAAAAAAAATCAAATTCCCATTATTATTATTATTATTAGCTCTTGTTAGTTTCATTGTGACTGGAGCAAGCTCAGCTATCCCTGAAGAATATATAGATACCGAATTGCGAAATAATCAATAAGCTTTATAATTAGGACTTTAAAAAATGGTTAACATATTTCCAACTGTGCTAATAAGTTAGCACGCAAGCAGAATCTCATTAGAGGGCCTCTTTTCAGTATGCAAGATGTTTATATTTAAAGGACGATAACAAGTATTGCACAATCTCAGTTTCCACTAAGAAGGAAATACACAACAGAGGTTGCCTAGAACTCAATTACATTTCTGTGTATTCCTTTTTTGGCAGGATGGTAATGAAAGATGAAGGGGGGGTGGAGAGAGAAGGAGGGAAAGGATTCCTTTCCATTATCAAAGTAATTAGTTCCATAAATTTCTTTATGTTTTCTGTGAAGAAATGGGGTAATTACACTGTGAAATTTCATTTTCCAAAGGGAGCTCTTTAAATTTATAGGCTCATGCTGCATTTGTTTCGGCCCTGGATTTCTGCAATCCCTGCCCGTATTTCAGGACATGGTGTGTGTCTTTGTGTCTTTGTGTGTGTGTGTGTGTGTGTGTGTGTGTGTGTGTCTTTGCACGCAAATATACGTGATGGGGATTATTTCAAGTATTATTGACTTCTCCACAGAAAGCCAAACCTAGACACATTAAATCTATTTGATCGTGTCGTTGGACAAGACTATCAATGTGGTTTGCCCTGAAGTAATGTCTGAATAGCATTTTGAGAAAAAAAGATGTACTAGCATAGAATAATCAGAAGAGGAAAAATATACTCTGGAATCTATATTTCTCTGGCCGCGTTGATCAATCGCCGGAGGTACTGTTAGGTGTGTCTTTGGTTACCTCTCCAAATTTATCCTTTATAAATCTTGCCAGTGATTGAATTGTAGAAATAGCAATAGCACTTAGACTTATATACTGCTTCATAGTGCTTTTACAGCCCTCTCTAAGCGGTTTACAGAGTTAGCATATTGCCCCCAACAATCTGGGTCCTCATTTTACGGACCTCAGAAGGATGGAAGGCTGAGTCAACCTGGAGCCAGTGAGATTCGAACTGCCAAACTGCAGCTAGCAGTCAGCTGAATTAGCCTGCAGTGCTGCACTCTAACCACTGCACCACCTTGGCTCTTAAATCTCCAAAGAATGTCCAGAATATGACAAATAACAACAGTACTTTAGAGCCTTGGTTCTCTACAGCTCTGAGAAAATGTACATTTCTACCTATCCCCAATCCATAATATATAGATAGATAGGTTTCCAAATAAACAAAATTATTCTAAAATGCCAAGAAGCCTCTTTGGTGACCCCTAGGGCTTCTCTGTGGGAGAGACTCAGATTGATGTTAATGCTTTTGTTTTTGATCTTCCACCTCTCGGAAAAAATGAGAGGTTTATAATATGGAGACCAAGGTCTTACACAAAACCGTATGCAATAAATATTAATAGTACTTTATCTGGTTTTTCACTGAATTTTCCAATAAGCGCTTGTCAGGTTACTTCAATATATAAGCACGTACATAAAACTCTCCCAAATGAGGTCCAAAGTATGAGAAGCTAGGCTGACAATTATGTTTAAGGATTATGTTTTTTAACTGTGTTTTCAAGTTAAGAATTTGAAATGTGGAAAGAAAGAAGGAAGGAGGAAGGGAGGGAGGGAGGGAGGGAGGGAGAAGGAAGGAAGGAAAAGGAAGGAAGGAGAGAGGGAGAGAAAGAAAGAAGGATGGAAGGAGGGAAGGAAGGAAGGGGGAGGGAGGGATGGAGGGACAAAAGGAAGGAGGAAGGTGGGAAAGAAGGGAGGAAGGAAGAAAGGAAGAAAGGAAGGAAGAAGGAGGGAGGGAGGGAGGGAGGAATTGAGGAAGGAAGGGAGGAAGGAGGGAAAGAAGGGAGGGAGGGAGGAGGGAAAGAAAGAAGAAAGGGAGGAAGTAGGGAGGGAAGGAAGGAAGGGGGAGGGAGGGATAGAGGGAAGGAGGAAGGTGGAAAGGAAGGAAGGAAGGAAGGAAGATAGGAAGGAAGGTGGGAAAGAAGGGAGGGAGGGAGGAGGCAAAGAAGGAAGGGAGGGAAGGAGGGGAAGAAGGAAAGGAGGGAGGAAGAAAGGAAGGAGGGAGGGAGGGAAGGAAGGAAGGAAGGAGGGTTTCATTATAGCAACCCCTAGTAAAAATAAGTTAATATCAAAGCTTCATATGAGTGATACATATCATCGCCCTATGTAAACATAATCAGTGCTAGCATTACCTATCAGTGATCATCACTCTCTAGTACTGATGTTGTTACCTAATTGGGTAATGAAACATCTGTAAGAAAACCGTCAAACTCGGAGAGCACCAAGGACCCCTCATTTCAAATGAGCTACAAATATTTAATTTAATTTAATTTAATTTAATTTCCAATTTATATACCGCCCTTCTCCCTGAGGACTCAGGGCGGTGTACAGCCAAGATAAAAAACATAGAATACAAATATTAAAACATTTAAAAATATATATAAATTTTGGCCCGAAAGTTAAGAATCACAGACTAATTAAAAGAATTTAAAAATTTTAAAAATTTCTTCTTAGGCCAACCCGGCTTGCTGAAAAAGATGGGTTTTCAGGGAACGACGGAAGGCATTGAGGTCCTGGATTCTTCTTATCTCCGGGGGCAACTGATTCCAGAGGGTGGGAGCCCCCACAGAGAAGGCCCTCCCCCTGGGGGCCACCAGCCTACATTGTTTGGCTGATGGCACCCTGAGGAGGCCCTCTCTGTGGGAGCGCACGGGTCGATGGGAGGTCATCGGTAGCAGCAGGCGGTCTCGGAGATAACTAGGCCCTATGCCATGGAGAGCTTTAAAGGTGATAACCAACACCTTGAAGCGCACCCGGAAGACCACCGGGAGCCAGTGCAGCTCGCGCAGGAGCGGTGTTACATGGGAGCGCCATGTTGCTCCCATCACTACCCGCGCTGCTGCATTCTGGACCAGCTGGAGCCTCCGGGTGCTCTTCAAGGGGAGCCCCATGTAGAGAGCGTTGCAGTAGTCAAGGCGAGAGGTGACGAGGGCGTGAGTGACTGTGCACAAGGAATCCCGATCAAGAAAGGGCCGCAACTGGCGAATCAGGCGAACCTGATAAAAGGTCCCCCTGGTAACAGCCGTCAGATGTTCCTCCAAAGACAGCTGCCTATCCAGGAGGACTCCCAGATTGCGAGCCCTTTCAGTGGGGGCCAACGACTCACCCCCGATAGTCAGTGATGGCACCAACTGACTATATTGGGATGTCGGAAACCACAGCCACTCAGTCTTGGAAGGGTTGAGCCTGAGCCTGTTCCTCCCCATCCAGATCCGCACAGCCTCCAGGCACTGGGACATCACTTCAAGGGCATCATTCTTCTTTATTGGTACTACATATCAGTAATCAAACTAAAGCTACCCCACCCCCCCACCCCGGTTTGGCAATCCCCTGCAAAAAAAAAATTAAAAAAAATGGCTGGGATTCTGAAAAGTAGGATCTGAGCAATTGTATTGCTCATTTTCAACTTTAGAAAATCATCTCACCTTTTTCATAATAGTACCGAACTTTCCTGAAAATTTCTTCTAAATATCTCATCTTCTAAATTCTTGTAACGAGCAACCATCATCTTACCTTTTATTTATTTGTTTATTTGCTTGTTCATCAGTCCGCTCAATAATAATAATAATAATAATAATAATAATAATAATAATAATAATAATAATAATAATAATAATAATAAAATTAACCAATAGTAATAATAATAATAATAATAAAGAAACCTTATCATGAATAAAAATAATTACAAGTCAATTCCTGGAACGTGCTGCTATAGTCCCTTACGTTTATGAGTAAGGCCCATGCAGCGGTGGGTTTCACATTTTGTTGCTACTGGTTTGCCGTGTGTGCCAACACTCACTTTGTGTGTGGATCTTCTGTGCATGCTCCTGGCCTTTCACTCATGCACTTTGCTCGTGTGAGCATCTTCCATTGTTGTGGTCTGTGGAGCAGACAGTGGAGTTGGACAGCGATGAGGCTGAGGAAGAACAGGGGCCAGTCCTGGAGGCTGGGGAAGGCCCGGATGAGGGCTCTGCGTCGGAGGCAGAGATGGGGCCAGGGCCATCGGGGAGTGATGTGCAGACTTCGGAGCCTCCAGAGGCTGACAGTAGAGAGGCAGAGGAACAGGAGGAGCCTGTTCCTAGTGCACATATGAGAAGAGCTACCAGAAGGCAGGAGCAGCTAAAGCTGAGAGAATGACTCGGGAGTTGGGCCAAGAGATGATTGGCCCCTCCCATAAGGCTTAAAAGACCAGCAACGGCTCTTGGCCTCTTTGCCGGAAAACAACCATTGAGAGAATTGTTTCTTGTTTGGCTGTACTTATTTCTTCTGTTCCTGAACTGTTGCCATGAAAAGCCTTTGGCAGTTTGCCTAATTATCCCAAGGTCAGAGATAAACTAAAGACTGGGGTTTTGAGGACTTTGCTTTCATTTCATTTGGAATACGCTGAGAATGAGTTAATTCTCACCTGTTTTAATAAAATCTGTTTGTTTTTTTGGAACTGTTTTGCATTTAATATTAACCACGTGGGCCTGAGTCACAAAACCATGCCTTAATAGGACGCCATAGAGCCGGTGTGGTGGGCAGACCGACCCGCGATCTCCGCTATCAGTTCTCATGAACCGGTACGAACCGGCTGAATACCATTTCTGGGCCCACGGTTTTCTTATATAGGTAGTTGTAAGGTATAATGAATGTGTTGTTTGGAGCATAACTTCTCACCAGAGAAGTTCTCTGAGGATTGGGTCCAACATGAGTCTGAAAGCTCAGAAGACTAAAACTTTGGTCCTGGTGACCGACCGAGATTGGATCCCGTAATTAGGGAAGTCTTTCAAAGGAGCAATTAAAAAAAAAAGTATGTTGAATAACAGGATCCCTTTAAAGTTCTGCAAAACTCATGGATTGTTGGATACCAGATAGATAGAAGGCCAAGCAACAGTCCCTCCTGAATATTTTTAAAAAGTTCTTTTGCTTGAAAAATTACTTTTGTAATTTACTTTTTTTCTCTCCCCTAGATCAAATCACACACAAAAAGAGAGAGGTTATAAAATTCAGTTATATCACAACAGTCGTTGCTAAACAGGTTGCAGAATAGCTTTGTGTTGGCAGTAGGGTCTACAAGGTTTCTCCCATGCAGTGTTGTTGTTTTGTTGTTTCGTTTAACTATCATGTGGAAAGAAGAACATTTGTTTGGAAAAAGAGGTGACATAAAGATGGTTTGAATTCTCACTCTCTGAATTATTAAGGGCAGTCACTCTTCTTTGTTATCTGTTCTTCTTTAGATTCTCAAACTTTGTTAAGACAGCTTGGGAAAATTAAATTAATTAGAGGTTAATTCAGGGACGAGAAAGTTACTAATTGGCATAAAGAAGGAGGAGGAACAATTTGGACAATGACTGTTCCAATAACTGTGAGCTACCCTAGAGAAAGGGAACTTTCTGAATAACTTCTGTTAGATAATACTTTTTTTTTTAAAAAAAAATATTTTTATTAAACAGTTTTTCTTAAGAAAAAACAAAAAGAGATATTAACACTTTCTTCTTTTCAACAGTTTCGCGTCGGTAATCCATACTTATACATTTTCTCTCTCTTATCTTAGTATATCTTTTATACATATATTTCTAATAGATCATATATAAATATACCATTATAATGTATTATATTGTTCTAATTGTTTTATTTACATTTGATATAAACGTCCTTTCCACAATTTTCATTTCTTCCCATTTGTTCCTATATTCCTCCTCCTAATTCAACTGTTATTTAGTCTTCCCTTGTCCTTTTTTCCCTTTTCCTCCAACCATTTATACCATCTCTCCCAGACTAAATAATATTCTGTTTCCTCTTTTTCTTGTATCTCCTTCGTAAACTTATCCATTTCCGCACACTCCATGCTTTTTCTAATCACATTATCTTCTGATGGTATATTATTATTTTTCCAGTTCTGGGCGTAAACTATTTGTGCTGCTGTAATCTTGGGGGGAAAAAAACAAACAACAATTACCAGAGCAGTTTGAACAATCACTTTGGGGGAGAAAAATTAACAAATGGCCTTGCTCTCTTTCTTCAGAACAAGATTTTTGCTATTTTGCTCAAGAACATAAACAAAATCATCTTTTTTTAATAAGAGCTGGTACGTTATTAAATCACAGCTGAACCTACTACAACCTCACAAGTAAGGAGTTGGGTAAATATTCTGAGAACCTTCTAGAAATTCTGCAGCAGATAAAGAATGAGAAAGCTGTACGTTGCTAGCCCACAAGTTTTTTTTAAAGAGCCCAAGAGAAAAGCTGTCTCTGGAGATTCTCAGTCATCCAGGTCACAGTTATCCCAAAGCTGCTTTTTCAAGAGGTAACTGGACTTCCTTGTTCTTCATTGAAGAAATTTCGCTTCTTATCCAAGAAGCTTCTTCAGAGCTTCTTGGATGAGAAGTGAAATGTCTTCAAAAGAAAAAAAACAAGGAAGTCTGGTTGCCTCCTGAAAAAGCACCTTTGGGACAGTTCTACAGAGGAATTATTGAGTCTGTCATCTGCACCTCTATAACTGTCTGGTTTGGTTCTGCAACCCAACAAGAGAGACACAGACTTCAGGGGATAATTAGAACTGCAGAAAAAACAATGGCTACCAACCTGCCTTCCATTGAGGACCTGTCTACTGCACGAGTCAAAAAGTGGGCTGGGAAAATATTTACAGACCCCTCGCATCCTGGACATAAATTGATTCAACTCCTACCCTCAAAACGACGCTATAGAGCACTGCACACCAGAACAAGTAGACACAAGGACAGTTTTTTCCCGAATGCCATCATTCTGCTAAACAAATAATTCCAAAGCACTGTCAAACTATTCACTAAGTCTGCATTACATACTATGCATTCACTCTAGTATGCACTACTATTAATCTTCTCATCATTCCTATCACCCATCTCCTCCCACGTATGACTGTATGACTGTAATTTTGTTGGTTGTATCCTGACGATTTATATTGATTGTTTCCTAATATGATTTGATTGCTTATTTATACCCTATGACTATCATTAAGTGTTGTACCTTATGATTCTTGACAAATGTATCTTGTCTTTTTATGAGAGCATATTTATTTATTTATTTATTTATTGGTTTGATTTATATGCCGCTCTTCTCTGGAGACTCAGGGCAGCTTACAATGCGGTAAGCAATAGCCTTCATACTTTTGTACTGTATATACCTGCTTAGTAGGGCTTTTGGCCCCCCCTAAGCGGTGTTCTTTTTTATACAAAGTCAGCTTATTGCCCCCACAAACTGGGTCCTCATTTTACCTACCTCAGAAGGATGGAAGGCTGAGTCAACCTTGAGCCTGGTGAGATTTGAACTTGCAGTAATTGCAGGCAGCTGGTGTTACTTAACAGCACTTTAGTCTGCTGCGCCATCAAGGCTCTTGCACCAAAGACAAATTCCTTGTGTGTCCAATCACACTTGGCCAATAAAGAATTATATTCCAGGGAAGGCTCTTGAAAGGAAGTGGTATATTGCAGACTTCTACGCAAGCATGACCCGAAAATATATTTCCAACAACATTGTTATTATAATGAATGGGTCTAATGATACAAATAAGATCCATTTTACTGCCAGATAGAATGAGAACTGATCACTGCATGCTTTGGAGGATGCTTGAATTGCAAATTCAGAAGAGGTATCTCAGGAGGGTTAGACAACTTTGTAATAAAGAATCAACTTCCGTGTTTACATTATTGGCCCAGATGGCTTAGTGTGTATTGTTTTCTTCATAACAAGGCACAGAAAGGAGACTGAAATTCATGCATACAAATTTTACCCGAGTAATTAATCACTAGCTGTATTCTCATATCCATCAGCTTTGAGTTATATATGTTCAAAATTCCAGGGGATAGTAGAATAGAAGAACAAGAATTGGAGAAGGCCAGAAAAATAACCATGATCTGAAAATTAAAATAGCAATAGCGCTTAGTGTCAATCCTGGAGCCATCTTTGAGCATCTTCAGGGTTGTCACAGCAAGGCTGGCTGGAGCTGTGGGAAAGGGAGGGGAGAGTAGAGATAGCTGAAGGGGATATGTAGCTAAAATAACATTCTTTCTTCTGGGAACCAAGGACACTCTCGCCGGCACCTGGAGGGGCGTGGATGAGAGGCATCCGGGATGGGGAGAAAGACCTGATTGGGGCATGTTTCAATTGGGGAAGAACTTTGGATTTTGAACTCGTTGGGGAAAACTCGGTGGACTTCAGATTCAGGTTTTCACCAGCTGTGCCAATATGACATGCCTAATAAATCTATACTTTGAGGAACCCTGCCTTGGAGTTTTGATTTCATGTGGGCTATTACTTGGAACTCTGACACTTTTTATTTATTTATTTATTTATTTATTTATTTATTTATTTATTTATTTATTTATTTATTTATTTATTTATTTATTTATTTATTTATTTATTTATTTATTTATTTATTTATTTATTTATTATTTTATTCATCTTATATGCCGTCCTATCTCCCAATGGACTCAGGGCGGCTCACAATAATAAAAACACAAGCCACAGTACAAAGTAAATTTAAAATTTAAAAGTTAACCCTTAAAACCCCATCAGTCCAGGCTGAGGGATTTGAAAAGCCAAGTTTTTAATTCACGGCGGAAGGTGCGAAGGTCAGGCGCTAATCAGAGCTCCAAGGGGAGTTGATTCCAGAGGGTGGGCGCACCCACCGAGAAGGCTCTACACCTGGGGGCAGCCGTCCGACACTGTCTAGCCGATGGCACCCTGAGCAGGCCCTCTCTATGGGCGTGAACCGGGCGATGGGATATCGTTGCTGGCTGTAGGTGGTCCGCCAAATATCCTGGACCTAAGCCATGTAGGGCTTTATAGGACATCACCAGCACCTTGAATCTCACCCGGAGGGCAACCGGTAATCAATGCAAGCCGTGCAGGCTTTATAGTGCTTTACAGCCCTCACTAAGTGGTTTAGAGAGTCAGCCTTTTGCCCCCAAAAATCTGGGCCCTCATTTTACCCACCTCAGAAAGATGGAAGGCTGAGTCAACCTTGAGCCTGGTGGGATTTGAACTGCCAAATTGCAGGCAGCTGTCAGTCAGCAGTAGTAGCCTGCAGTTCTGCACTCTAACCACTGCGCCACCGAGGAAATATTATGGCATAAACTGGACATGGTGGTTATTGGCACACAGGGTGCCATGTCAAAAAATCTTGGACAGCACCTCGAAAATATGCACACAGATAAAATTTTCATCTATCAATTGTACAAGGGCTCACTGATTGAATTTACAATATGAATAGAATAGAATAGAATAGAATAGAATAGAATAGAATAGAATAGAATAGAATAGAATAGAATAGAATAGAATAGAATAGAATAACAGAGTTGGAAGGGACCTTGGAGGTCTTCTAGTCCAACCCCCTGCTTAGGCAGGAAATCCTACACCACTATCCTATGCCAATATATTATGACCCCTGAGGTTCTTGAGAAGAACTTATTGTGGGTGAAGGGTGGCCAACATCAGCTGAAGAATTGGCAGCTGTGAAATCCCATTGTTGCGAACAGATAATAACAATCATAATCACAACAGCATCACTAAAACAACAAAGAAAACATGTTGAGTTTTAAATCTCTTTGTCTGCTTTCACTTTGCTGATTCATTCTGATTCAGCTCTGGATATTGTGTAGTGAAATAGTTTTGGAGAATAATTGTTATGAATTTGGCTTAATCTGGAGCGGGTCCAGGATTTAAGAAAACACACTTGAAAAACTTGCAGATTAATTAAAATATTTTCATGCTACAGGAAACCAACTTTCCATTCAAACACACACACACACAAACACTAGCTTAGAGTTGAAATAAGCAGCTCACGTTATGAAACCTGGTTCTAATATTGAGAACCATCAAATGCTCACAGAAAATGTTCAACAAAATGTTCAACAAAATAATCCTCCTCCTCCTCCTCCTCCTCCTCCTCCTCCTCCTCCTCCTCCTCCTCCCCTCCTTCTCCTCCTCCTCTTCTTCTTCTTTTTCTTCTTCTCCTCCTCCTCCTCCTCCTCCTCCCCCCTTCTCCTCCTCCTCCTCCTCTCCTCCTCCTCCTCCCCCTTCTCCTCCTCCTCCTCCTCTCCTCCTCCTCCTCCTCCCCTCCTCCTCCTCCTCCTCCTCCTCTTCTTCTTCTTTTTCTTCTCCTCCTCCTCCTCCTCCTCCTCCTCCTCCTCCTCCTCCTCCTCCCCCCTTCTCTTCCTCCTCCTCCTCCTCTCCTCCTCCTCCTCCTCCTCCTCCTCCTCCTTCAAAAAGTACATTTATACAATAGTTTTGTTTAGAAGTAGGAACCTTCATTTATCTCCTATGTAGTTTTTCACAGATTCTGACTGCCCTCGGGCTTCTATTTTTTCTTAACCTGAGCTACCAGCAGTTACTTTTTAGTGTATTAACCTTAAAGACTGATATAACACTCTGGAACTGAAGATGAAGGTTGGAATATAAATTCCATCAGTACGAAAGATGCCATATTGATAGTTTCACTATAATTGATATCATATGTCAAGAAAAGAAGCCAAATGCCAACGAAAGGTTCCATATATTATAGCTTTGGCAATGTGATACCATCATAATTTTTGATGTCTCTTATTTGATGTGGTTAAACAACAAGCTGGTTGATTTCTAAGCTATCAGTAACTGAAATATTTTGGAAAGGGGATTTATTTCTGTGACCTGAACATCTAAAATAGTATTCTTCAGCTGTCATTCGTTTTGGAATAATTGCAAAAGCTCTAATGCTTTATAACCTTGATTGCTAAGAAGACATCTTGATATAATGTTGGGCCATTCCAACTTTTTTTCTGTTAAACTCAAGTGCTGTATTACAATTTCTGTTCCCGAATAACATAATAACTGCAAAACTTCGATATCTTGATACTCTCATGTGCGTTCAGAAGAAACAAGGTATTCTGTATTCTGTATCAAAAATTACAATTACAGGGGAGGATGGGAAAGTTGAAGGAGCCATATTTTGAAATTGTAAACATTAAATTGCAAAAAAAAATTAGTTGATCAACCAAGTTGATTGGATGAAAGAAGAATGCTTCAATTCATCAAATTGTATTGAAGCATTCATTTGACTCATCCTGTTTGGACACAAATGCTTGGGTCTGTTTGGACACAAATCTGTTTGGACACAAATGCTTGGGTGCATTGGGCAAGTAATATGCAAGGAAGACCAAGTTTGTGATTGCAGTCAATGCATCACCACTAGAAATGGGAAGGTCATGACTGATTTGGGACCAGTATCTCCCTCGGATTAAGGAAGAAGGCAATGGCAAATAACTTCCCAAAATGCTGCTTAGGAAACTGCAGGGACTGGTCCAGTCACCAGGAACCAAGATGGCTTGAATTGGAAGGGAGGGAGGCAGGGAGGGAGGAAGAAGGGAGAGCAGACAGGCAGGCAGGCAGGGAGAGAGGGAGAGAGGGAGGAAGGAAAGAAAGAAAGAAAAAGAAAGGGAGGGAGGGGAGGGAGGGAGGAGGGAAGGAGGGAGGGAGGGAGAAAGGAAGGAAGGAAAGAAAGAAAGAAGGGAGGGAGGAAGGGAGGGAGAAAAGAAGGAAGGAAAGAGGAAGAAAGGGAGGGAGGGATGGAGGGAGGAGGGAAGGAGGGAGAGAGGGAGGGAGAAAGGAAGGAAGGAAGGAAAGAAAGAAGGGAGGGAGGGAGGGAGGAAGAAAAGAAGGAAGGAAAGAGGAAGAAAGGGAGGGAGGGGAGGGAGGAAGGAAGGAGGGAGGGAGGGAGGAAGAAGGGAGAGCAGACAGGCAGGCAGGCAGGGAGAGAGGGAGAGAGGGAGGAAGGAAAGAAAGAAAGAAAAAGAAAGGGAGGGAGGGGAGGGAGGGAGGAGGGAAGGAGGGAGGGAGGGAGAAAGGAAGGAAGGAAAGAAAGAAGGGAGGGAGGGAGGAAGGGAGGGAGAAAAGAAGGAAGGAAAGAGGAAGAAAGGGAGGGAGGGATGGAGGGAGGAGGGAAGGAGGGAGAGAGGGAGGGAGAAAGGAAGGAAGGAAGGAAAGAAAGAAGGGAGGGAGGGAGGGAGAAAAGAAGGAAGGAAAGAGGAAGAAAGGGAGGGAGGGGAGGGAGGGAGGGAGGAGGGAGGGAGGGAGAGCAGGCAGGCAGGGAGAGAGGGAGGGAGAGAGGGAGGAAGGAAAGAAGAAGAGAGGGAGGGAGGAAGGAAGGAAAGAAGAAAGGGAGGGAGGGAGAAAAGAAGGAAGGAAAGAGGAAGAAAGGGAGGGGAGAGAGGGAGATCAGGCAGGCAGGGAGAGAGGGAGGGAGGGAGAAAGGAAGGAAGGAAAGAAGAAGAGAGGGAGGGAGGGAGAAAGGAAGGAAGGAAAGAAGAAGAGAGGGAGGGAGGGAGAAAGGAAGGAAGGAAAGAAGAAGAGAGGGAGGGAGGGAGAGCAGGCAGGCAGGCAGGACTATAATAAAAATGTAAATAATTTTATCCATTTTGGGCCATTGATCACTCAATATGGTTGTTCCAAACTAACAAATGAAGGTGTGTAGGGGGTGGGGGTACTTACTGAAGAAAAGGATGCAAGTGGGTCATACACCTTAATAACGACACACTTCACACAAGTCCTGAAAAGGCCACCAGTAGGAGATAAATACATGATATATAAATAATTTTTGCCAACTGGAACACCGCAGGCAATTAAGGTGACATTCCCTTTTCTGGGGCCAAGAGGACTCCTTCTGCCAAGGGCAGAGAGGCGTGTGACTTCATTCACTGACTAAACACTAAACACACTTTTATAAATGTTTGGCAAAAGGTTTGTGTGCTTCTCTCCCCTCATGGCCTTCTTTCTTCCTTCCTTCCTTTCTTTCTTTCTTTCTTTCTTTCTTTCTTTCTTTCTTTCTTTCTTTCTTTCTTTCTTTCTTTCTTTCTTTCTCTCTCTCTCTCTTTCCTTCCTCCTCCCTCTCCTTCCTTCCTTCCTTCTTTCCTTCCTTTCTCTCTCTCTTTCCTTCCTTCCTTCCTTCCTCCCTCCCTCCCCTTCCTTCCTTCCTTCCTTCCTTCCTTCTCTCTCTCTCTTTCCTTCCTTCCTCCCTCCCTCTCCTTCCTTCAGTCATTCCTTCCTTCCTCTCTCTCTCTCTCTCTTTCCTTCCTTCCTCCTCCCTCTCCTCCCTCCCTCCCTCCCTCCCTCCCTCCCTTCCTCTTTCTTTCTTTCTTTCTTTCTTTCTTTCTTTCTTTCTTTCTTTCTTTCTTTCTTTCTTTCTTTCTTTCTTTCTTTCTTTTCTTTCTTTCTTTCCCTCCCAGCATTTTTCCATTGGTTGAGAGTGACTTTGCTCAGACCTTCCTCATATGTATGACGCTCCGTATCCTTTTCAATTAATTAACACAATAAATTTAAGCATACTCGTTAATTTCTTTATCACCTGCCCAGCACCTCTTCACCTTCTGAAACAGGAAAAGAAAAAATGAAATAGGCGAGCTCTTCCTTGTGACCTCTAGAAGCAAAATCTTTGGGTGCCCCTTCACCCAACTCCACTTATTGAACAGAGAAATGCTGCAACAAACTGTTTTCTACACAGTAACTCCTGCTTAAATTAAATAAGACTTCTAAAATTAACTAATGAACAAATGCTTCTCAGAGCAAATAAGCTGAAGGTGATAATGTCATCTGGCTATTTGCAGATTTTTACATTAATGAAGTGCCCCAGAGATCGTGTGGACATGGTGCATGGTTGTTTTGTTGCGAATCTGCTTTACAATATTTAATGCAGCTGTGAAATCTCCCCCGGTTCTATCCAGCTCGCTGAACCGGTAGCACCGGCTCCACCCACCTGCCAGGATGTCATTACGTCCCATTTTTTAACCATCTGTATATGCGCAGAAGATTCTGTGCATGCTCAGAAGAGGCACTCCTGCACGGGAGCACACCTGAACCAGTAGCGAAGATAAGTGAATTTCACCGCTGATTTAATGTCAATTAAATTTATATAATGCTTTGATGAGTTTTTGCTTTCATTGAACATGAAGGGCCCTGCTAAAGTCAAAATGTGACCTTTTATTAGGAATCATCCCCCCCCATTTTTCTATTTCTAGTTCGTCTTTGATCATGACCATGAGCATAATCTGCTCATGATCTGTCCCATTCTTAGCCCATAACCAAATCTTTTGTCGAGTGCAGGAAATCAGGAGTCCAAATAAATATAGATTCAAATAAATATAGGTTTATTTTAGGTTAATGTTCTCTGCGTCCCTGTTTGGTTTGGTGGTGGCAGGGCCTCAGATAGAAAGTCCCTACGGAGAGTGGCGAGGACAGTGGAGAAGGTTATAGAAAGCGAGCTTCCTGTCATTCAGGATACTGCTTATAAGTGCTATGTGACCCCACACACCCATTTTACAGTTTGTTTTTGTTGCTCCCCACTGGGTGGAGGTTTCCAAGTATTTCTAGCAGGACTACCAAATTCTGTAACAGCTTTCTTCCCTCGGCCATCCGTTTGGTAAACTCACAAGCTTTGTTTTTCTCGCCATGGACACGTGTACATCTGAACTAGACTGTGTTGTTTCTCCATGTCATATACTATATCTGGGTATACACATAATTTTGTATTTATTTATTTATTTTGTCATGTTCATGTAGAGTATATTGGAAGTGGTGACCCTTTGAGAGCTGTAGGCAACGAAATTTCATTTTAATGTATGCCAATTAGTGTACATTCAATAATAAATTATAAATTATGACAATAACGTTATTATTCTACTCTACTCTACTCTACTCTACTCTACTCTACTCTACTCTACTCTACTCTACTCTACTCTACTCTACTCTACTCTACTCTACTCTATTCTATTCTATTAAGATTACCATACAGGATTTTGTTCTATGGAATAGATTTGCACGGCAAACATGTCTTTGCATTGATTCCCATTTTAAAAGTATAAATAGCGTCCACTGAGAAGATAATTGCAACATCATAACAGGAGTGGACAGAGAATTTAAATTCTTCCCTCCCTTGAAACGGTCCAGAGAAAATGTTCTCATTTGAAGCTGCCCTTTGCTTGGGGAACAAATCTTCAATTGGTGCCAAAGGTCTTCAAAATTGTACTGCTCTTGCTATAAACCGACCACTCTATTTCAGCAGTCAGCTGTAGCTCTTGTCTTAGTTTAAAAAAAAAAAAATGGGAAGTCAATTGTACCATTTCTCTTCTTTTCGTAGAAAAAATTAAAGAAATTACATAAATAAGGACTTTGACCCCAGAGCTTTTTCCCCATTCTTTATGAGAGAGAGCAAGAGTGACAGACAGACAGAGACAGAGAAAGAGACACACACACATACAGAGAGAGAGAGACACACAGAGAGAGAGACAGAGAGAGACAGAGAGACAGAGACAGAGAGACACAGAGAGAGAGAGAAACAGAGAGAGAGAGAGAGACAGAGAGACAGAGACAGAGAGAGATAGAGAGAGAGAAAGAGAAACAGAGACAGAGAGAGAGAGAGAGAGAGAGAGAGAGACAGACAGACAGACAGACAGACAGACAGACAGACAGACAGAGAGGGGGGCCCTTTTCAGTGTAGAACGAAAGAAGTACAACAGCAGAGTTTGAAAATTAAATTTATTATTCCTAACTGCTGTGGTATCAACATGTCTCGAAAAATTGCCCGTAAGAGAATATTTTTCTATTGTGAAAGGGTCATAATCCAATTTCATCTACGCTTTTCAGCTTTCAGATTCAATCCGGACTTGGGAATCATTTAATAACAGAATAACAGAGTTGGAAGGGACCTTGGAGGTCATCTAATCCAACCCCCTGCTCAACCATTTCAGACAAGTGGTTGCCCAGTCTCTTCTTAAAAACTCCGGTGTTGAATGTCCATGGAGATTCTCAGTCATCCAAGTCATGGTTGTCTCAAAGGTGCTTTTTCAAGAGGCAACTGGACTTTCTTGGGTTTTCTTTTTTGAAGATTAGATTAGATTAGATTAGATTAGATTAGATTAGATTAGATTAGATTAGATTAGATTAGATTAGATTTATTAAATTTGTATACCGCCCTTCTCCCGAAGGACTCAGGGTGGTGAACAGCCAAGATTAAAATACATACAATATAAAAATTAAAATAAATTAAAACAGAATTAGATCAGTTTGGCTTCCCCAAATTTTAAGACGTTGGATGAGAAGACATTTTGCTTCTCATCCAAGAATCTTCTTCAGCTCTGAAGCTGAAGCTCTGAAGCTGAAGAAGCTTCTTGGATGAGAAGTGAAATGTCTTCAAAAAAGAAAAAACAGGAAGTCCAGTTGCCTCTTGAAAAAAGCACCTTTGGGACTCCAATGTTGAAGCACCCATAACTTCTGGTGGCAAACTGTTCCTTTGGTTAATTGTTCTCACAATTGTTGGGAAATTTCTCCTTAGTTCTAGGTTGCTTCTCTCCTCGATTTTCTTAATATTTTCTTAAGAGCTTTAGATTAAAGCCACCAACATTCATGCCTGGTTCACAGAGGACATTGTATTTCGCATCTTTGGGGTGATTCGCGATGCCAATAAATTTTACAAAATTTAGTCAGCAGAGCTGTGGCTGCTAAAATGCTTCCTCTTTATAGCAATGGGGTAATCAAAGCCAAAAGCTTGACAAAGCTAAATTGTAACACAGAAGACAATGGTGTGAGGTCACTTTGCAATTTGGCTTCAGGATCAACCGGATGTCATTTCAGTTTTGGTGCGTTAAGAGGAGAGCCGCAAGAAGTTCGATCCATCATTACGCTTCAATTTCATTTATTGCTTCTTTGTTCATTCCCTTGGTACCTCTTATGCTATCCTCATTGCATTAGCTGCGAATTCATTTCCAGTATTCAAACAAAAAGTGTTCATATGGAAAGCGTATGGAAAAATAAAATTGTATGTATATTGGGAACGGAACAGGTTTCTCTGGGGGAAACATGATGCGTCTCAGATCATCTGGGTTTCAATGTTTCATTTTATCTGGCATTTGGGATTCCGAGGGCTCACAGTTAACCAATCATTGCAGCTTGCCATCAAACCGGGTCTTTTGATACTGGATCATGCTTAACGTTTGCAAATCACTTCTCTCCTTATTATATTTATGAATAATATTGCTTTCTAGACCTTTCATACTCAGTGGATTTTGCAAGCGGGAGACTCTATTCCGTATTTAATCTTTCACATCCTTCCTTTCTAAGCAAGAGGCTCCATTTCATATTTATGCTTTTATCTTCTCTATGGCTGAAAACTGTATTATAAAAAGGAAGGATCAACTCAAGTCTTTGCCAGAGCTTTAGCCTTCAACTAACCTACAACTCTCATGGATTAAGCAGAAAAGGAGTAATGCCTAGTGACGTTTTAACATTGCTCCCATACTGCACCAGGTCGGGGCAATCTGATCTAGGAATTTTAGCTGATCAAAGCCTCATGGCAAAGTTATGTGCCAACAGGCACGCACGCACGCACGCACAGAAACACTGCAAATCAATTCAGCAGACAAAACCCAAAGTCCATAATAACCCTTAATCAAAAGTTCAGGGTATCAGCAAAACTGAAGTCAAAATTCATGCCCCAATCCAAAAACACCAGGGAATTTCTAGAAGCCTGGCACTCTGGCAAATCAACCATCAATAGACACATAGACGTTAACAACATCTATAGACTGTGCAGAGGTGGTATTCAGCTGGTTCGGATTGGTTTGAGCAAACCGGTAGTGGAAATTGTGGGTGGGCCCTGGCTCTATGCTGTTCTATTTAGGCAAGTTTTTGAGAAGGTGTGCCACATGAGCAAAGCACATGCACAGAAGTCTGGGCACATGCACGGAGGTGGTGCATTCAAGCAGTGAGAGCGAGCGTGCATGTGTGCTCAAATTTTCAGTGCTGGGCAAACCGGTAGGTAAATTATATGAATCCCACCTCTGAGACTGTGCAAAAGAATCAACCAACCAGCCCAAAACAGAACAGAAAGACTCCAGCACCTCTCCACCAGCAATCAGGACCCAGATAAGCATAGATTAACTCCACCTTTGGTTTGGACAGAATTACTACTGGTTTGCAACGGGGCCATGCGCGTGTACTCACTTTGCTTATGCACATGCGTGCTCTTCTGCGCAAGCACAGAAGCATTTTCATGACATCAGGGTCAGTGGGTTCTATAGAACTGGGGGCAAACCACCACTGATGAACACCCTTTGAATGGTGTGGGAGTATGGGTAGATTTCCAGGAAAAATTGCAGACTACAGGAACCATGAGAATGACTCAAGTGACCCTGAGGACACAGATAAACCTCCAAGTGGCCTCAACGACTCTCAATATGAATGCGAATGACCAGCTGTCTGCAATGAATATAAATCCTTCCATTCCCCTCCATGCAGTCAGAGCTGAAGAAGCTACTTGGATGAGAAGCGAAATATCTTCAAGGAAAAACAGAAAGAAGTCCAGTTGCCTCTTGAAAAAAGCACCTTTGGGAAAGAATTCCCTTGATTTTAACACCCTCTTGAACTTCTATTTTTATGGTTTGTATTCGATGCTTGAGGGGTTTGGCTTATATGGATGTTTCTGCTGTGGATTTTTTTATATTCTGCCACCAAGACAATGGTGGGTTCCTCCCGGTTCGGCCCAGTCCGGCCGAGCCAGTAGCAGTGACGATATGATGTCACCGAACTGGTTCTCTTTGTTTGGGAGCTGGGCCCTCCTGCCACCCCCCCGCATTATTATATTATTTATATATATTTTAATTGTTTTTAATATTTGTATTTCATGTTTTTTTAATTCTGGCTGTACACCGCCCTGAGTCCTCAGGGAGAAGGGCGGTATATAAATTTAAAATAAAATAAATAAATAAATAAAATAAATTATCCTTACCTTTTATTTGGCCCCGCCCCCAATCTATTCACTGCCTCCCGAGTCCCATTTGATCAGCTAGAAGGAAAAAAACTGTTTAAACTCTTGCCACGGGGCTTCAAAGGGCCGCCCTACAGCTGATCAGTGTTAAAAGGCAGTGTGGTGGTAGACCAGTGCCTCAAAAAACAAATGAGTAGACCGGTGCCTCCAAAAACAAGTGGATAGACCAGAACACTCCAAGAACAAATGGGTAGACCGGTACAGTTTTGCAAGCAGTTAAAAGCCTGGTAGACCAGTACTTCTGCTAAATCCTAAATAATTGTCACATGACCATCAAACCACGCCCACAAAATAAGCCACGCCCACAGAACTGGTAGTAAAAAAATTTAGAACCCACCTCTGCACCAAAAGTCTTGAATGCAGCTGCATGGGAATATGAAAACAACAACAAAAAACAAATAAATAATAAGTTAGATCCATCATCTATTTACGAATTCATTGATGTGTATGTGTTTTTTTTTTTTAAAGGGGTTGCAGGATTGCAAAAATTTTGAATCCCTGTGGCTAATGAGATAAAGCAAGAACATGAGGTGGCCAAAGTTGTTACGAGGCAGAGAAATGAAACACCCCTATTGCTATTAAAACTTGAAAGCAGAATGAAGACAGTAGAATGTCCGTGTCAAGCTTAAGATGGAAAGAATGAAAATAGCTTTCGGGTAGCAATTTAAAGTTTGACAAGTTGATTACAGAAGTCTACTGGAGTGTTGTCAGTTTATTCTCATACCTTGGCTCACTGATTTTTTAAACACGGATTTCTTTTAAAAAATAAAATAAAATAAATAGAAGCGTCCTGCAGTTGTAGCTCAACCAAACCACGGGGGGATAGGGCACGTTTTTGTTTGTTTGTTCATTTACCAAACATATTTGTGCACCGTGGCATTCAAATCAACTCCTGTCAGCTCTGAAAGAAAAAAAAATATGCAATATAAAACACTTCCAATCTATAAAAAACATTTTTTTAAAAAAAAAAAAAAGCAAGAGCACGACAACAATAGAAGGGGACTAAAGTGGTACAACGTCAAATGAATTGGCTTGAGTATTTCTCCATGATGTTGGAACTCTGATGCAACCCAACAAGACCGACACAGACTTCAGAGGATAATTAGAACTGCAGAAAAAACAATTGCTACCAACCTGCCTTCTATTGAGGACCTGTATACTGCAGGAGTCAAAAAGAGGGCTGGGAAAATATCTACAGACCCCTCGCATCCTGGACATAAACTGTTTCAACTCCTACCCTCAAAACGACACTATAGAACACTGCACACCAGAACAACTAGACACAAGGTGCCTGGTGGCTCAGCAGACTAAAAGCATTGTGATTAACACCAGCTGTCTGCAATTTCTGCTGGTTCGAATCTCTCCAAGGCTCAAGGTTGACTCAGCCTTCCATCCTTTCTAAGGTAGGTAAATTGAGGACCCAGTTTGTGGGGGCAATAAACTGACTTTGTATAAAAATATACAAAAGGATGAAGGCTATTGCTTAACGCATTGTAAGCCGCCCTGAGTCTCCGGAGAAGGGCAGCATATAAATCAATTTAAAAAAAAACAAAAAACTATTCACTAAGTCTCCATTACTATTAATCTTCTCATCGTTCCCACCACCCATCTCCTCCTACTTATGACTGTATGACTGTAACTTTGTTGCTTGTAACCTTACGATTTATATTGATATTGTTTCCTGATTGCTTATTTGTACCCTATGACTATCATTAAGTGTTGTACCTTATGATTCTTGATGAATGTATATTTACTTTTATGTCCATTGAGAGCATAGGCACCAAGACAAATTCCTTGTGCGTCCAATGACACTTGGCCAATAAAAAATTCTATTCTATTCTATTCTATTCTATTCTATTCTATTCTATTCTATTCTATTCTATTCTATTCTATTCTATTCTATTCTATTCTATCCTATCCCATCCCATCCCATCCCATCCCACCCCACCCCACCCCATCCCATTCTATTCTCTCTCGTCCTGGGTGAAAATCCTATTTCCTAGAGACTGCCTGAACCCAATGCTATAGAATAAGTAACTTTTCCATGACTATCTATCTATCTATCTATCTATCTATCTATCTATCTATCTATCTATCTATCTATCTATCTGGAAAGCAGGAAGAGGTTCAAATCCCGTTGCTACTGGTTTGCTCATGCACATGCGCCACTTCTGTGCTTGCACTGAAGCGTCCAGGCAGGTGGGTGGAGCCTCCCACCACCACCGCTACCGGTTCGCCTGATCTGGTGCAAACCGGTAGCAACCCACCACTGATGGAAAGGTGTGCTTTTAGGCAGATCCCCCAATTTGGAGAAGTATTTGTCAGACTTCGATGCTATCTCAAAATAAATGAATTTCCAAACTGCCAATCTTTAAGGAAATCTTTTCTTTAATTGAGCACAGCCACCGGATCATGACTCGATGCGGACAAGACTGACCTTTTGCCCCCCAATCCCTCCCTTTCCGATCCCCAAATCTCTGCTTCTCATTGGCTATCTTCCAAGTCATTCTTCAGACTTCTTGCCTCATCATTTCCCAGGAATGTCTCCCCCCCTCATTTCCACGACAACCCGACTTCAAAGGGATTTAGCAGGCAAAAGTTCAGAGCTTATCTCTCTCTCTCCTCTACTCTCTATGCTAGCGTCGAAGCATTGACAGTATTCTTTTATACTAGATTATGTCAAACTCAATTTCAATGAGGGCCACATCAGGGTTGTGTTTGATCTCTGAGGGCTGGGGTGGGCATGGCCAGGGATGGGTGTGACCATGGTGGGTGTGAGATGGGGCTCATGTCGGGGGCACCTGTGATGGCCAAGTGATAAGGTAAGACTTCCCTGAGACCCTCCTTCACTCTCCATATAATCTTCTTCCCTCCTTCCTTCCTTCCTTCCTTCCTTCCTTCCTTCCTTCCTTCCTTTTCTTCTTTTCCCTTCCCTCTTCATTCTCCTTTCTTCTTCCTTCTTCATAATGTTCAAAAGAAAGATTAAAGAGAGTTGCACTAAAATGTTGTGTAATTGAAGCACAGTCTTCTTCCTGGAAAGTATATAACTGGAAAGCTGAAGAAACTTTTTCCCCATCACGTTTTCTTGGTGATGTCATAGTTCATAAAAGGAAAGGTCATTATGGAAGATGAAATGTAAGGATCCCCTCTTTGTACGATGTGTAAATTGCAACAACAGATTGTTAATAACAGATTGTTCAGAGGGGCCTCAAATTTTAATTTTGCTATTGTTTAATCTGTTCACTATTTTTTTTTCCCCTTCCTAGTACGCAATGTATGACAGGTCAAACTGAGTTGCAAATAGATGTAGAAGTTTATAAGTTTTGGATCTGCTTTGTAAAGAGGGGGTGTGGGCAGATAATATTGTGATAGATTTGTCAGTGTCCAACTGGGGAGGAATAATACTGTATGTGTCTTTCTGTTTTTGTCCTTTTAATTCACTCTTTTAAAACTGTTCTTCTCTAGTTTGTTTTGTCTTCATTATTTTTCCCCCCTTGGGTTTTTTTTTATTTTTTGAATAAAATAAAAATAAAAATTATATCGAGACACCTGGTCTACCCCAACATGTAGGAGGGGGCATTCTGCTCCCTTTATATATATCTATAAAGGATGCTCTCAGATAAATTGATTGAAAATACTGACTCATTGTCATGATCTGACAACGGGCCCATAAAATCGTGGCAAGATTTGTGTGTGTGTGTGTGTGTCTCTCTCTCTCTCTGTGTGTATTCTTTAGAAGCTGAAGAAGCTTCTTGGATGAGAAATGAAACGTCTTCAAAGACAAATGAGAAAGTCCAGTTGCTTCTTGAAAAAGCACCTTTGGGACAACCATGAGATGGATGACTTGAGAACAGGGGTGAAATCCAGCAGCTTCTGACAGGTTCTGGAGAACCGGTAGTGGAAATTTTGAGTAGTTCAGGGAACCAGCAAATGCCACCCCTGGCTGGCCCTGGGAGTGGGGTGGGAATGGGGATTTTGCAGGATCCTTTCCCTGCCACGCCCACCGAGCCATGCCACGCCCACCAAGTCACACCCACAGTAGTAAAAAAAAACTTGGATTTCACCACTGCTTGAGAATCTCCATGGACATGTGGGTGGGGGCGGTTTGCATAATTTAAATTTTTTGCCACCAGGAATATACTTTCCTAAATGGGTCCATCACATTGGACCACACGATGACTGAGTAGCATGCATTTCAAATTGGGCGCTCCCGTCAAAAGGCAAAATTAAAGTGGTACCTGTAAAACCAAGAACAGCATAGGGAGCCCTTACACCTGTTGTTGCATTCGTTGTAATTGTTCAATTCTTAGACTGTCTATGCATGGCCTATGAAGCCTGTCACCGCAATTTTAAACTATATTTATACATAAGGGGAAAAAAAACAACAACAACACCTGAGGCCATCAAGCCTGGGACATTCTCATTTTTTCCTCCACACAAAATTTATGACACCGGCAACTTTCTGCCAAGAAATATTATTTTGAGGTACATTTCGGACATAGCTTTCCTCTTGGGAAACCACAAGGATTTACATTTCGCATTTAGGTCTTCATGCAGTAACTCATTTTTTGTTTATAGGGACAACTGGCTTCCTAGAGAGATTCAGTTGCTATGATTTATTGCTTTAGATGCATGAAATCGGGATACTTAGGTAGACGCTAGACGTATTTGACATGATAGCAGTGTTCCAATATTTGAGAGGCTGCCACAAAGAAGAGGCGGGGTGGGTGGGTGGTCAGCCTATTTTCCAAAGTACCAGAATGCAAGACAAGAAGCAATGGATGGAAACTAATCAAGGGACAGAACAAAGCTAGAAGTAAGGAGAAACAGTGAAAACAATTAATCAGTGGAACGGCTTACCTTCAAAACAGGGGTGGGTTCTACTTCCCTTTACTACCAGTTCGCAACTGGTTTACTGCTTTGCTCACGCATGCGCCAGGCTTCTGCGCACACACAGATTGCCTATGATGACATCTGGGTGTCATCACAGGCCGCGTACGACTAGTTGCACAGGCCGCGTACGGGCCACAACACTGGGGCGGTGAGAGGAGCCTCCCGCCGGTTTTACTACCGGTTCTTGCGAACCGGTCTGAACCGGGGGCAACCCTCCACTACTTCAAAAGTTGTGTCTGCTCCAACATTGGAGGTTTTTAAGAAGAGATTGGACAGAGCCTTGGTAGTACAGTGGTTTAAAGCACCCTGTTATTAACACAGCTGCCTGCAATTACTGCAGGTTCGAATCTTACCAGGCTCAAGGTTGACTCAGCCTTCCATCCTTTCTAAAATAGGTTAAATGAGGACCCAGTTTGTGGGGGCAATAAGCTGACTTTGTATAAATATACAAAAGGATGAAGGCTATTGCTTAACGCATTGTAAGCCGCCCTGAGTCTCCGGAGAAGGGCGGCATATAAATCAAATTAAAAAAACAAAACAAAAAAAACATTTGTCTGAAGTTGTGTAGGGTTTCCTGCCTAAGCAGGAGGTTGGACTAGAAGACCTCCAAGGCCCCTTCCAACTCGGTTATTCTGTATATCCCAAAGCGCCTGTAAGTAAGCGACTCACTCATTTATTTATTTTTTCATTTAGGATCTCTTGAATCCAACTGATGGAAGAGAAGTATAAATCTGAGCACTCTGGTATTTTTAAATCAAACTTGTCTTTTGATGTAGGGTTTCCTGCCTGGGCAGTAGGTTGGACTAGAAGACCTCCAAGGTCCCTTCCAACTCTGTTATTCTATTCTATTCTTTAATGTCTCATTTATTAGATGAAATGAGATTGAATAATGAAGTCATTACATTCAGTCGTGGGTTTCAATTTAGTTTACTACTGGTTTGCTCATGCGTGAGGGTGCACTCATGCACAATGCTTCTGCACATGTGCAGAAGCGCCCAGGTGGGTGGGCAGAGCTTGCCACCGCCGCTACCAGTTCGCCTGATCTGGGGCGAGCCAGTAGCAACCCACCACTGATTACATTATTGCATTATTCCACTAGGTCTCCTACATTTTATAAAACAGGTGCTTTTGGAGCGATAGATGGACATTCTTTTTATAACTTCAGGTAGCTTGTGTTCTTATCGTTACACACCAATTAAAACTGATCAGTCATTTAGCTTGTTAGTTAAGCTTTCACCTGCAAATGGTGGGCATCAAATCCTTCCAGTCCTAACCCTTATGAAAAAGTAAGTTAAAAATAAAATAGGGACTCCATCAGTGGTGAAATCCAATTTATTTATTTATTTATTTATTCTATGTTCTTCAGTGACTGTCTCAGGACTTAACAGAGAATAGAATAGAATAGAATAGAATAGAATAGAATAGAATAGAATAGAATAGAATAGAATAGAATAGAATAGAATAGAATGGAATGGAATGGAATGGAATGGAATGGAATAGAATAGAATGGAATGGAATGGAATGGAATGGAACGGAACGGAACGGAACGGGAACAGGAACAGGAACAAGAACAAGAACAAGAACAAGGATAGAATAGAATAGAATAGAATAGAATAGAATAGAATAGAATAGAATAGAATAGAATAGAATAGAATAGAATAGAATAGAATAATATTATTGTAAAGTGACGGAAGATGTTTGGAACCAGTGATATCTATGTCCAATGTTTTTTCTTTTTAAATTTTGTATTATTAATAAAAAACTTTTTAAAAGTTAATTTAAAAAATCATTAAAACAATTAAAAATGCTGCCTAGAAAATGGTTAAACAAGTCCATCTAGTCAACAGAAGTCAGTCTGACTTGAAGACAAGAAAGAAAAAAGCACAGTTTCAAACAAATAAGGCTAAGTAGCAAATATCCTCAATGGGCAGTTGGAGTTAGAATAGAATAGAATAAAAGAGTTGGAAGGGACCTTGGAGGTCTTCTAGTCCAGCCCCCTGCTCAGGCAGGAAACCCTACATCACTTCAGACAAATCATTATCCAACATCTTCTTAAAAATTAATTAATTAGTTAATGTGTGGGTTTTAAGCATATGTTCATAGAGTCAAGATTTTGTTATTTTCCACTCTGCCGGCGAAAATAACACCTGATAAACAAACTGAACACGTTTGATTATTGAGTTTTATTTCATTAACAATGGAAAAAGAGGGTTTTTTTTTTTTTTGTTTTTTTTTTTTGTTTTTGTTAGAAAATAGATTTTTCTAGAATGATTGTGTCAGATGAAACAAATGAGAAAAAAAAACCCAAAAACAAATGAAAAAATTATAACCAATTGTTCCCGGAATTAAAATATATATATATATATATCTGAAATGCACATTTCTTTTAGACTCTCAATATGAATCTTGGAATTTTGTTTTTATGCCTATTGATCCTGCTCTTTTCATCTATTTCAGCCTGCGTACAGCTTTTCTGCTGAAGTTCAATTGCCTATTTTCAAGGAAAATAGGCAATTGAATTTTCTAGGTTTCACTGACCTTGAACCTTTGTTAGGCACAGTGGCTAGTAAATAACCCAGAATTGTTGACTGATAAATCATAAATCTGAGATCTTTCAGCTTCATAAGCCAACAACGAAAAAATGCATACTTCATGTAGAAAAAAATATTCAGACTTACACGAAACGTTCTCATAAAGACTCATTTGTTGTTGTACAATAACTGATTGCTTTATATTAAAAAAAAATCCCCTTGGATGTCTCAGTTTTAGTTAAGCCATTTGCTTAACCATCATCTGGCATATTTATGAGATGTTGAAGTATGCCAAAATGCTTCCCTAAGGACATACATTTCTCTGAGGTTTGAAGCGTTTATTTTCAGATCATTCTCTGAAACCCAAAGAGACAAAATTCATAGCAAAAAAATTATAAAGTTAGTCTAGCATTGTACAGCATTGATCATTTAATGTGAGCCAGCCGTGTGCTGCAGCTGCTAAAAAAGCCAACACAGTCCCTAGGCTGCATTAACAGAAGGATAGAATCAAGATCAATTGAAGTTCTAATACTGCGTAGTAATGCCTTAGTACAGGAGTCAGCAACCTGCAGCTCTGGAGCCACATGTGGCTCTTTCTTCCCTCTGCTGCGGCTCCCTGTCACTCAAAATCTGCAGGATCACTTCCTACCGGCCTCCCAGCGCCCAGTGCGCTCACATAGGGCTGCCCTCCTCCGGGTCCCCTCGGCTAGACAGTGTCGGCTGGCGGTCCCCAGGATGAGGGCGTTCTCTGTGGTCGCACCGACCCTCTGGAATGGGTCGCCCACCGAACTCCGGACGGCCCCCGACCTCCGCACCTTCCGCACTGACCTAAAGACATGGCTTTTTCACCAACTTCCCTGATCCGTTGTGGATTTTAACTTGGGGATTGGGGATTTTAAATTGATTTTAATATTATTTAACTCTTATTTATTGTCGGGTTGTTTTATTGATGTGAGCCGCCCCGAGTCCTGCGGGAGAAGGGCGGCATAGAAATCTGATAAAATAAATAAATAAATAAATAAATAAATAAATAAATAAATAAATAAATAAATAGATAGATAAATAAATAAATAAACAAACAAACAAACAAACAAACAAACAAACAAATAAATAAATAAATAAATATGTGTCACAACCGCCAATGTGTGACACCCATCGGCACACAATTTATTGAGCTTCTCAAACCCTGGTAGGCCAACCATGGATAACTCCAAGAAAAGAAAAGTTTCGGAAGAACACAGACGGTTTAATTCAAATAGACTACTTCTTTTAATTACGTTTGCCTTTGATCATTTTTACAGCTACACGTTTAGAGATTTGTTTTATATTTTCGTCCAAATTAAATTATGCATGTAGGTTATTCTAAGTAGTGTGAGGTGGAGAATGTATATTTTTCTATGTTATGCTACTGATCTGACATTTCCTTTAGATCAAAGGGGCCTCCGTCTATTTCAACGGTCCAAAAAAAATATATTGCTGAAAGTACCTCCTCAAAATGTCCAAATTCTCCAAGGTTCTGCATGATCTTTGCACCCAGTTGAAGTTTAAAAACAAAAGAAAACCCAAGTTGTACGTTTTGAACCGTTTATATGCAAGCAGGATGCATTAAGATAATTTTGAAAACTTTATTCCCCTGTGCTCCTGCTACAATTACGCTGCTCGGTTGTTTAGCAATTTTGATTAGAATTCAGGATAAATTGAAAGCAAACAAACAAGAAGCTAACGACAGATTGGAAAAGCTGAACATTTTGTCTTTTAGAAGCAGCCATTCTTTCGGAAGGAGAGAGAGAGAAAAAAAAAAACCGCCCGGCACTTCAGAGTATTAGCTACAAGAATATTGCCTAAAGCTTTCAAATTATGAGGAACACTTTGACAAAATACCAAAGAATTAATCATTAGTCACTCTTTTATCTGGGGGGTTTACAATATCATTTTCTCTAATTATCTCGGATGTTTCGCTATCGTGTTAAAGAAGCATTTTGCTATGAAAGGATGGGAAGAGACAAGTTCTTTTCAGACCTGGTCTCAAGTGGTTGGCAAAGCGCGTTAGAAGGAGTAAACAAAATTTGGTATTCTTGGCATTTGGAGATGAAAGAGACCTAAGGCTGAGTTGGCAGCAAAAAGCCCTCGAGGAAAGAGCTTCTGCCAACTCAGCATTGTAAAAAGGCTCCCATTGTTTAAAGTTCCATGCCTCCAGCTCGTGGTGCGTGAATAGCACCGACTTTCGAATTTCTGTTTTGTTTGCCTCGTCCGTTTGTATGACAGACTGCGATGCATAACTAATGGCGTCTCCGAAGACAATTTATACAGAAGTCAATACGGTTTACTGCACTTATCAGGTAGGCGCTAACCACTAGTGTTGGAGCAGAGGAATAGAAAGTTAGCAGAGTTGAAAAGGGGCAGGATAAGAACAATCGGCTTTTGTTTTGGTCTTCAAATGTAAAGGCAAACAAAGCACACGATCCATGCTTGAGCTGAATAGGGATGGGTTTCCTTTATTGCAAAATCAACAAGTTTGATGCCAGTCCAAATAGTAATAGGATTTAGACTTATATACCGCTTCACAGTGCTTTGCAGCCGTCTCTCTAAGCATTTTACAGAGTCAGCCTCTTGCCCCCGAACAATCTGGGTCCTCATTTTACCCACCTTGGAAGGATGGAAGGATGAGTCAACCTTAAGCCTGGTGAGATTCAAACTGCCCAATTGCAGGCAGCTGGCAGGCAGCAGAAGTAGCACTCTAACCACTGTGCCACCACGGCTCTTATGATACTTAGAGAGTAGATACAGGAGAAACTGCCCGTTGGCCCCTTTCATCTTATGAGTTGTTGTTGTTGTTGTTGTTGTTGTTGTTGTTGTTAGTTGCAAAGTCGTGTCCAATGCATTGAGACCCCATGGACAACGTTCCTCCAGGCCTTTCTGTCCTCTACCATCCCCCAGAGATCATTTAAGCTCACGCCGACTGCTTCAGTGACTCCATCCAGCCACCTCGTTCTCTGCCGTCCCCTTCTTCTTTTGCCCTCCATCGTTCCCAGCATGAGGCTCTTCTCCAGTGAGTCCTTCCTTCTCATCAGGTGGCCAAAGTATTTGAGTTTCCTCAAAGGCCTCAATTCTTTGGCGCTCAGCCTTTCTTATAGTCCATCTTATGAATATGTTAGTCTAAATAATAGAAGTGGAAAGAATTCACGTTGTTGAATCTTCAAGGGATAGTGGAATATGAAAAGTTGCAAACTATTATCCGGTCTACCTATATGTCCAAAGAAGCATTAATCTCCCTATTAAAAAAAAAACACAATGAGACACCATCATTTCCTCACTGTGAAGTACTGGAAAATATGTCTGGATTTCAGTGTATCTCTACACATGGTCAAGTGAGTTGAGTTAGAAGTAGCACTTCTATAAATCAAGTATTTTAGCTGTGCAGGGTAGAACAACTTTTAGATCCCAGCTGTTACTTTTTTCAGATTTTCAGATTCTAGCATAATTAAACTACTTATTCAGTGATGAACAGTCTGGATTTGTTTAATATTTTGTCTCCTTTTTGCATGCATAATCATACATTTCCTGCATCTGGAAAAGCTCAGGTACATGATTTTTATTAATAGTTTTGCAAACGTTGACTACAAATACCCAGAGACTCTTTTCATAGAGTTTGATCTGCTCACTGACTGAAATAAAGTGATTAGAGTGACTAAGATTATTAAAACTCTTGGAAGAAGAAAAGTAGCTCGGATATAATTAGACACAATTCTCCATGTTAAAAAAAACCAAAACAAAATATACCAGCATTATTTTTCCATTGTTCGCAGTTAAGAAATCAATTTCTCAAAAGTTTCTGAGATTATGAAGCATTGAAAAGGCTACAACTCTCTAGTGCAGGGATCCCCAACCTCTGGTCCATGGAGTAGCACTGGGCCGTGGTCAGAGGTAGTATTCAGCCAGTTCAGACTGGTTCGGCCGAACCGGTAGCAGAAATCGTGGGTGGGCCTGCCCACCTGCCCTGGCTCTGTGCCATCCTATTAGGCACGTTTTTGAGGCCAGGCGCATGCACGGAAGGCACACGCAGCAGCAAAACACATGCATGGAAGGCCAGGTGCACGCATGGACAGGGACGTGCATGCACTCACATTTGTGAACCGGTTAGGAAAGTAAGTGAATACCACCCCTGGCCGTGGCAGGTGTGATGTGTCCCTTGGATGACTCCTCCCACTCTTCCTCAGAAGCTCAAGGGAGAATGAGCTCATTCCTGGCACATCGGGAATGGAATTAATTACTGACTCTGAACAGCCGGCAGAAAGAGAATTACAGACTTTGTAATAACAGCTTGCAGGCCAGTGAAGAAGAGGAGGAGGAACTGCCTGCTGTAGTGGATCTCAGAGCACGCAGGGCAGAGAAATGGAGGTCTGCCAGATTGCTCTGGAGAAGGCTCTGCCCCTCTTGATGGGCTACACCGGTAAGCTATTTAGCACAGCAGGCAGAGGGAGACGTTGCTGGGAACAATGCATGTGGGTCACGGCCGTATATTTGTTCATGTTTCCTGCTTGACTTTCGAGACTCTGAACTTCTATAACCAATGAGCTAAAGTGGACGGACTTTCAGTTTTTGCCTAGGGGGCTTTGTGTTCATTTATTGGACTTACTTGTTTGAGCAGCTTGCTATTTGTTTTATGGACTAATTGACCATTGCTTGGGGATTAATCTTGGCTTGCTCGTGGCTGGCTTTGTTTGGAACAGTTCGAAAGCCGAGTGAAGAGAACAGTTGGGGGAATATGAATAAAACTCTTCATAAACTACATTGGCATGTATATGTGAGTGGGGCAGCACAGCATGCCAGAAACTGGGCCAAGCAAACAAGTGAAGCCCCATCTATGGGATGCAGGCAGCACACAAAATCACACACCCTCTGGTCCACAGAAAAACCTCTCTCCACGGAACCGGTCCCTGGTGCCCCAAAGTTTGGGGGGCATTACTCTAGTGTACGTGTTCCTTGTGGTGTATAACCCATAACCACAGGAACAACCCTATTTTTTTTAGAAATGGACCGTTCCGGTTGCAAATAGCTTTTATTTTCCCACCAATAAGAGTGTATGCAGCATGGCGCTTGTGTCAATTATTTGGTGTTTTCTGTTATTGTGTCAGTTATTTGGCATTTGAATTTGAGTTTCGGTCATTTTGACTGCAGATCTATATATATATATCTGTCTTCTTAAGTTTTTGCAGGTGTGTGTATGCAAAAAATTAAAATCTCGGGTGTTTTCCCGCGTCATGTTAAATAAGTTAGTTAAAAAGTTTAAAATTCTGGTTAAAATCCCAGCTTAAAATCTTCTAAAAATCCTTACAGAGCACTCTGCAAGGTCCTTTAAAACCTTAGCTAAAAGTTTTAAGGTACTGGTAGGATTTTAGCTAAGGTTTTAAAGGACCTTACAGAGTGCTCTGTAAGGATTTTTGGAAGATTTTAAGCTAGGATTTTAACCACAATTTTAAACTTTTTAACTAACTTATTTAACATGACGCGGGAAAACACCCGAGATTTTAATTTTTTGCATAATGTCAGGGCCAAGTTTTCCACCAAAAAGAGTGCGATTTGGTGATCCAAACTTTAAAGAAACTGTTCTAAAGTGGTATGGAGAAGCAGAGTGTGATCTGAGTGAAGTGGAATTGGATTGTGCCAAAAAAATGTGCAATGGACGATGAGGAATACACCACCGTTGCTGATTCTGACATCAGCGATGATGAAGCTCCCAATGAAATAGATGACCAGGTACAATCTACATTGTGCAATAATTTATATGGCAAAAACAAATTCAAATGGTCTCCTGAACCTTTTGGAAGCAATAGATCCAGGACCGCTAGTCACAATATTGTTGTGCAATTACCGTATTTTTCAGAGAATAAGACTCATCGGAGTATAAGACGCACCTTAGTTTTTGGGGAAGAAAATAAGAAAAAAGCTGATTGGCAGGTGGATCAGCCTCCAGGAATACCCTGAATCAGCTGTTCCCAGGTTAATTTTAGCAACAGGTTCCTTGGTTGTGAGCTCTGTGCCTTGCTTTTTTTCCCCTTTTTTTCTGCCTCTGAAACTTCTGAAACTCTGTTTCAGAAAAAAAAAAAAAAAAACACCTGCTTTTGAAAGCCTCCGAAACAGTTTCAGAAAAAAAGCCTCTGAAGCTCTGTTTGGGGGCTTCTTTTCTGAAGCTGTGTTTCTGATGCTTTTTTTCAGCCTCTGAAACCTCCGTTTGAGAAGCTGGGCAGGACTACATTTGGAATATAAGACGCACCCAGAAAAAGGTGCATCTTATTCTCCAAAAATACGGTACCTGGATTACAGCCAGCAGCTAGAAATCTCGGAAGTTCACCTACTCCCCTAAAGATTTGGAAATTATTATTTTCTAAAAAAATTATTAGCGTCATCATTCAGTGGACCAATGTAAAAATTAGAGAGGAAAGATTGAAGTTCAAGGATGGAGAAACAAAAAGTGACCTGTGCGATGTGGATTTGATAGAGATCAATACATTTTTGGGTTTTACTGCTCTAGACCTCAATTTTTAGATTCAACCATGATAACATTGAATGTCTTTTTGCTACTGAAGTCATTATAATCTCATGTCTGTAATAGCATAGCCAAAATAATACATCTGTGGTTAAAGGGTTAGGTCTGTTTTCAAAACTGTGGTTTGGGGTTTTAAGAGGAGAACAAGTGTCATCCAACCTCTTTGTGTATTCCAAGGATCATTAACAACTGCACAGGAAACGCATGTTAAGTAGGGTTATGTAAATCTTCACTTCAAATATTTGAGTGGAGAGCAATTCTGTTGAACCTCTAATTTGAATTGACTCAGATTGACTATTAGAATGGATTTGGTGAGTCAAATTGAGTGCATTCTAATGGATTTTTTAAAAAATTATTTAGAGAGGATTGTTTAAAGCTAAAGCTGTTTCTTTGAAACAGTTTGGAAAAAATCAAATAGAATAGAATAGAATTCTTTATTGGCCAAGTGTGATTGGACACACAAGGAATTTGTCTTTGGTGCATACGCTCTCGGTGTACATAAAAGAAAAGATACGTTCGTCAAGAATCATAAGCTACAACACTTAATGATAGTCATAGGGAACAAATAAGCAATCAAATCATATTAGGAAACAGTTAATGTAAATCATAAGGATACCAGCAATACAGTCATAAGTGGAAGGAGATGGGTGATGGGAACGATGAGAAGATTAATAGTAATGCAGACATAGTAAATAGTTTGACAGTGTTGAAGGAATTATTTGTTTAGCAGAGTGATGGCGTTTGGGAAAAAACTGTCCTTGTGTCTAGTTGTTCTGATGTGCAATGCTCTATAGCGTCGTTTTGAGGGTAGGAGTTGAAACAGTTTATGTCCAGGATGTGAGGGGTCTGTAAATATTTTCACAGCCCTCTTTTTGACTCAGGAAGTATACAGGTCCTCAATTGAAGGCAGGATGATAGCAATTGTTTTTTCTGCAGTTCTAATTATCCTCTGAAGTCTGTGTCAAATGAAACTATTGGTTTGATGCCTTAAATCAAAATCATCAATCTCCATTTTTTTTTAAAAAAATCATTTTTTAAAGAACTGAACCTTAAAATTGTATTGGAATCAACCCTCATTATTGTTTTGTTTTGTTTTTTCTATTTTGCAAATGATTGTCAACAACTATGGTATTCCCACCAAGCATTGTTACCGTCCTTCATCTCTTCTCTTCCAAAATAAAATATTCTATGAGATTATTGTGCCCAAAAGTGAGTTATCTAAATCACTTTTTGGATTGAGCAATTAAGAATTTCTTAAGCAATGAAACATCAATTGGTTTCATTTGATATCCAATACATCTTTCTCCATATCTTTCTCATTGCTTGCCATGTTTAAATCCACATTCTAATTAAGTTCAAACTTATCCAAACTTCTTCTGTATCTTCAGTGACACACCATCTATCATCTATCGTAACAAATAATTTTAAAGAGCAATGTTCAAAATTATCCATTCTTTATTAACAACGTATTATCCTCGGGCTCCCTCTAGTGTTGAACCTTCAAAGTCCCATTATCACATTTCTTCTTAAAACCGAAACAATCAACATTTCCCATGGGAAGGATTCTTCAAATTAATTTAAAATTCACAGAAAGGTCTCTTTTAATTAATTCAAAATTATAGTGTCGAGTCCATCTGGATACTTAATCCGTTATTAGCTGTCCAAAATTAATATTCTAAGCAGCCTTTTACCATTTAATCCCCAAAATGATATTTTTCCAAAATTTAAAAATTCTATTCATAAATTTCTGAATTCACGCGAAGCAGCTGTATGGATTCACATGAGCTGTCTCAAGATCTCCCCTTTCTCCAGGGAGATTATGCCAGCCAGGATCCTGTGAACAACTGCTAATCTCAATCTTAAATATCATCCCTTTGCAAGAGGGATCTCTAGCTTGCCATAGTGTTGTTATTGGAAGTACCATATGGTTGGCTGATATTTGAGAAAATTATTGTTTTATTGTACTTATTGCCAGCTGCCCAAAAACTCTCCAAGATAAGAAGAGGTTTAAATGAATTTTACAAATATATATATCTAAACAATGTCTAACCAAATGGAAGACTTGTTTTGGGAACTATGATATTTTAGTTATTTGCTGTGCTTTTCCGAACCTTCAAAATTGCAAAGTAAGTTAGCTCAGGTCCATTCATCCCAATTTTTGTATGTTAGTCAGTGTATTTGCATTTTTGGCTTTTTTCTTCTTGTGTTCTTGTTAAAAGGAAGGAAACAAAGCCATTAAAAATGGCAACCAATAATAGAAATTGGTCTCCCCATTTTCAATGTTTAAAGGGTGTTGACGAGATGGGTCCTAAAACTTTTTATATTCATGCCTGGATAACTTCTGATTGAACTCCCTGGTTTCTGTGTCATTATTCATACGGTCACATAACTAAATCTGATTTATAGACCATTTATTTATTTTTTTTGTCTTGAATAATATGAATAGCAATAGCACTTAGACTTATATACCAGTGGTGAAATGTAAAATTTGTTACTACCGGTTCTGTGGGCGTGGCTTGGTGGTTTTTTTTTTTAATGTGACTGGATGGGCATGGCCAACTTTTTTTTTAAACTTTTAAAAGCATTTTTCTACAACCTTAAGAGGTTGCAGGAAAAAATGCTTTTAAAAGCCTCCGACGATCAGGCAACTCAGCTGGGATCGTCAGAGGCTTTTAAAGGCGTTTTTTTTTCCTACAACCTCTTCGGCCGAAGAGGTTGCAGAAACAAATGCTTTTAAAAGCCTCTGATGATCCCAGCTGAGCTGCAGGATCATCAGAGGCTTTTTAAAAAAACTTTTAAAAGCAGTTTTTGGCCGAAGAGGTTGTAGAAAAAATGCTTTTAAAAGTAAAAAAAAAAAGTCTCTGATGATCGTGTGGCTCAGCTAGGCATGGGGGGGGGGCAGGGATTTTTGCTACCAGTTCTCCGAACCACCCGCCACCATTGCTACCGGATCAGGCGATCCGGTCCAAACTGGGAGCATTTCACCCCATTATATACAACTCCATAGTGCTTTACAGCATTCTCTAAGCAGTTTACAAATGTCAGCATATTGCTCCCAACAATCTGGCTCCTCATTTTACTGACCTCTGAAGGATGGAAGACTGAGTCAATCTTCAGTCAGTCAGGAACAAACTTCAGGCTGTGGGCAGGGTCAGCCTGTAAATACTGCATTTTAACCACTGCACCACCATTGTTCCTATAATATGGAATAATCCTGATAAATCGACTGTCTCCTGAAGACCAGGAGGTAAGGAACTAGCCTTATCCAACTCTGTTCTGAGTAGGCTTCCCCAAACCACAAAGCAGACTCATTGTCCCGCCAAAAATCCCTTTTATTTAATTTACAGTGAATTCCTCTCCAGCAAAGGCTTTCTTCTCCCACAGTCTTTCAAGATAGTTCACAATTACTGATCTTTATGGGGATTGGAGAGTGGCCAGACTGATATCTTTCAGATGCTGCAATGCTTGGCAAGAATGCAATAATGAACTAATTGTCTCCTGCAAACTCCACTCCCCTTTCGCTCCTTTTTTATTCCCTCTGGGAGGGGCCATTCATCGTCCACCTGTGGCCTTACTCCCAAGTTGACCCTTGTTCCTTAGCTCTTCCCTTCGTCTGGCAACTCTGCGCATGTGCACACTTCGTCTGCCTCACTGATGTCTGACTCCGAAGGCAGCTGATAACTATCGGATGGCCCTGGCTCCCTCTCTGCCTCCGACGCAGAGCCCTCATCAGAGCCTTCCCCAGACACCAGGACTGGCCCATGTTCCTCCCCAACCTCCTCACTGTCCAACTCCACTGCTGGCCACTGGCAGGCCACAACAAACCCTCTCTGCATGTACTAAGCGAAAGCCATATAGTAGATCATGGTTATTAATTAATTAATTATTATTTTTTAATCTTAAACTTATTTAAGGAGCAGAATCTGGAATGCTTCCAGATCCTTCAGATTTTTTTTTTAAAAAACTGTTCCTATTCCTAAACTATTTCCTTTAGGAGAGGGGGTGAAATAATTAGCTGTGTACATTTTTTTTTCTCACAAAAAAAATCTTTGTGTCTTCGTGTCTTGCTAAAGCGCTCGCACTTAAACAAAATGCCCTACCATTGCATCCACTTGTTAAGCTGTTGACCTTAAGGGGATATGCTGTGCCCTTCCCTTGAGATCTGCTTATGGCAATTGCGACCGAGCACAAGGAGCAGACAAGTGCAATCACAAAACACATAGTCTTGACTCTCATCAAGACTATGTGTTAAGGATATTGTTGTTGTGTTACCAACCAGCAGAGTAAATGCACAAGGAAATGTTGCTGAGAGCAATGAATAAGAGATGTGCAAACTGGTTTATCAAAAGCTTACTTTAGAGTAGAAAAACAGTCTCATAGTCTTTAAACAAATTCCAAGTCTTTGCCAGTAAATCAGTCCAGTAGTTACAGAATCTTCTTACCAAACAAACATTAGTTGGTTAGAATAACAAACTCACTCTGGTTCACAAACCACGATGGTTGCAGATCCATCCAACGATAATTAGCAGATATCAACTCCTCTCAATGGTAGCTTATCATAGCAGCTTCATCATCAAACTGAATACGTTACAATACCTTGCTTAAATACTCTCACAACCAGTCATTACCTAATTACAGCATGACTCAGCATTACAATGAAAACCTTTAAAGTAACATAATACATTTACAGATTAAAGTAACAGTACACATATATTGCCTGGACAATTTAGTTAGGCTCAAACCATATCCTAACACTATGGCTACGCCTATGCTTGTCATAGGCATCACAATTCAGAGTGCAGAGCCCAGAGAGAGACAATTGTAACTTAATAACTCAGGATATGAAAAAAGAGAGTCACCTCTCCACACCAAAGATTATTTTGAAACTTCCTCCTCTCTCTTCTGATTCTAGGTAATTAACATTTATATTATTGCTGGAATTAGAAGCAGATTCCATTTAAAACAGCGAAATGCACACACCAGGCTAAAAGAAGGCAATTTTGAAGTCCCAGAATATTGCAGAACTATGAAGGAAAATGATATTTATTCTTCTATATTTGACTAATATTTGATAGGACCACTTCCTCCTCTCCAGGGGTGGGTTCTACTTACCTTTACTACCAGTTCAAATTTTAGTTCGCATCGCGTATGCGCAGATCATCTATGATGACATCTGGGTCAGTGGGCGGAGCCTTCCTCTGGTTTTACGACCGGTTCTTGCGAACAGGTCCGAACCAGGGACAACCCACCACTGATCCTCTCTCTGTCTCTGTCTCTGTCTCTCTCTCTGTATGTGTGTGTCTCTCTCTCTTTCTGTTTCTCTCTGTGTGTCTCTGTCTCTCTGTCTCTGTCTCTGTCTGTGTGTGTATGTGTGTGTGTGTGTGTGTGTGTGTCTGTTTCTCTCTGTGTGTCTCTGTCTCTCTGTGTGTCTCTCTCTGTGTGTGTATCTCTCTCTGTTTCTCTTTGTGTGTTTCTGTCTCTCTGTCTCTCTCTCTGATTTTGTCTATCCCTCCCTCTCCCTCTCTCTTTCTCTCTTTGTCTCTCTCATGTTTTTCCAGGACCTGTTGATGGAAATTACAGCCCAGTTACATTTTAACAGATTACAAATTAACAGAGTTGGAAGGGACCTTGGAAGTCTTCTACTCCAACCCCCCACCCAAGCAGGAGACCCTACACCATTTCTGACAGATGGCTGTCCAGTCTCTTCTTGAAAGCCTTAAGTGATGAAGCTCCCACAACTTCTGAAGGCAACTTCTGTTCCATTGGTTGATTGTTCTCAATGTCGGAAAATTTCTCCTTATTTCCAGGTTGAATCTCTCCTTGATCAGTTTCCATCTGTTATTCTTTGTCTGGCCTTCAGGTGCTTTGGAAAATAGCTTGACCCCCATCCTCTCTGTGGCAGCCGCTCAAATATTGGAAGATGGCTATCATGTCTCCCCTGGTCCTTCTCTTCACTAGACTAGCCATGCCCAGTTCCTGCAATCATTCATTGTACATTTTAGCCTCCAATCCCCTAATCATCCTGCTTGCTCTTCTCTGCATTCTTTCTAGAGTCTGTTTATAGTGTGGTGCCCAAAACTGGATGCAGTATTCTAGGTGTGGTCTTACCAAGGTTTTATAGAGTGGTATTAATACCTCATTTGATCTTGATTGTATCCCTCTGTTAATGCAATTTAGGATTGCATTGGCTTTTTTTGGCTGCCGCCACACACTGTTAACAGCAGATTTAAACCTGTGCTATTCCTGCCAATTTCCTCCAGTAGCCGAGAAAAATTTAATTTAATTGAAATTAAATTTGATTCTTGGAGAAATAGTGAATTTGTGTTTGTCTGTAACTGTAACTGTATCATGTGAAGTTTTAGTACCACTTTGAAAATCCTTAGTAAGACCACATTTGAAATGCTGCATCCATTTCTGGTCACCACGATATATAAAGATGTTGACACTCTGGAAAGAGAAAAGCAACGAAGATAATTAGGGGGTTGGAGGCTAAAACATACAAAGAACAAGAATTGGGCAGGGGTGAAATGCTCCCGGTTCGGACCGGATCGCCCGATCCAGTAGCGATGGAGGCGGGTGGTTGGGAGAACCAGTAGCAAAAATCCCTGTCCTCCCCATGCCCAGCTGAGCCGCGTGATCATCAGAGGCTCTTTTTCTTTTAAATGCCTCTGGCGAGCCAAGCTGAGTTGCCTGATCATCAAGCTGAGTTTGACGATCCAAGCTGACGATCCAAGGCGATGCCTGATGATCCAAGCTGAGTTGCCTAATCGGCAGAGGCATTTAAAAGAAAAAAAGTCTCTGACAATCAGGCAACTCAGCTTGGATCGCCAGAGGCATTTAAAAGCATTTTTTAACAACCTCTTCCTGAAGAGGTTGTAGAAAAAATGATTGTAAAAGTAAAAAAAAAAATATTGGCCACGCCCATCCAGTCACATTACCTCCACACACACACACCAAGCCACGCCCACAGAACTGGTAGTAACAAATTTTATATTTCACCACTGGGAATTGGGTATCTCTAGTCTAATGAAAAGAAGGACTGGATGACATGATTGCAGTGTTCAATTATTTGAGGGGCTCCTACAAAAACAAAGCAGCAAAAGGTAAGACAAGAAACAATGGATGGAAACTCATCAAGGAGAGAAGCAATCTGGAACTCAGGAGAAATTTCCTTACAGTGAGAGTAATCAACCAGTGGAACAGAAGTTGCCTCCAGAAGTTTTGGGTGCTCCATCACTGGAGGCTTTCACAAAGAGACTGGGCAACCATTTGTCTGGAATGATATAGGGTCTCCTACTTGAGCAAGGAGTTGGACTAAAAGACCTCCTAGGTCCTTTCCAAGTCTATTATTCTATGTTCTATGACTATATTCTCAGAAATCAGCCAGACTCTGTAGACCTAGAGTTCTAGAGTATCATGATAGATACTACAGATCAATTCAATTTCGTCAATTGAATTCCCTGGAAAAATTCTGCTTTGAAGCAATCCAAGTTATAACAAAAACAACAACAAAATTTAGAAAGTTGTGCTTCGGTTTTATGCGATGTAATGTAATGTAATAAGACCCCTCACATCCTGGACATAAACTGTTTCAACTCCTACCCTCAAAACGACGCTGTAGAGCACTGCACAAGAGAACAACTAGACACAAGGACAGTTTTTTCCTGAACGCCATCACTCTGCTAAACAAATAATTCCCTCAACACTGTCAAACTATTCACTAAGTCTGCACTACTATTAAACTTCTCATCGTTCCCACCACCCATCTCCTCCCACGTATGATGTATTGCTTGTATCCTTATGATTTATATTGATATTGTTTCCTGATTGCTAATTTGTACCCTATGACTATCATTAAGTGTTTTACCTTATGATTCTTGATGAATGTATCTTTTCTTTTATGTACTCCGAGAGCCTATGCACCAAGGCAAATTCCTTGTGTGTCCAATGACACTTGGCCAATAAAGAATTCTATTCTATTCTATTCTATTCTATTCTATTCTATTCTATTCTATTCTATTCTATTCTATTCTATTCTATTCTATTCTATTCTATTAATTTGTATTCCATCTTCTCTTCTCTTCTCTTCTCTTCTCTTCTCTTCTCTTCTCTTCTCTTCTCTTCTAATTTGTTTTAATTCTATTCTATTCTATTCTATTCTATTCTATTCTATTCTATTCTATTCTATTCTATTCTATTCTATTCTATTCTATTAATTTGTATTCCATCTTCTCTTCTCTTCTCTTCTCTTCTCTTCTCTTCTCTTCTCTTCTCTTCTCTTCTCTTCTCTTCTAATTTGTTTTAATTCTATTCTATTCTATTCTATTCTATTCTATTCTATTCTATTCTATTCTAATTTGTTTTCCATCTTCTCTTCTCTTCTGTTCTAATTTGTTTTAATTCTATTCTATTCTAATTTGTTTTCTATATTCTCTTCTCTTCTAATTTATTTTAATTCTCTTCTCTTCTCTTCTCTTCTCTTCTCTTCTCTTCTCTTCTCTTCTCTTCTCTTCTCTTCTCTTCTCTTCTCTTCTATTAATTTGTTTTCCATCTTCTCTTCTCTTCTCTTCTCTTCTAATTTGTTTTAATTCTATTCTATTCTATTCTTTCTAATGTTAAAGATGTTTATTATATTATTTATTATTTTATTATTTAAATTACTATTACTAATAATCAATATAAAGATAAACTTTATCTCTCGTGAGGTCAATCATAATGAAAATAATATTACTAAGGCTGCAGCCTTGGTCAGCCATGCCTGGTATTAAGTATCATTTAATTAGGAACGGCTCCACTTCTGAAGAAAGTAGAATTGTATGTAAATAATCAGCTTTATCTTCTGTGATCTCTACTGAGAAAAGACATTCTAACCAATCACTTATTTTTTTCCCCCCTGATGAACATTCATTTCTTATTGCATTATGTGCACTTTAATGACCTTGTAAAGATTCAGTTTCATGGTGTAATGAATTATAAATTGAACAACATGTCACAGCCAAGTAGTAGAAAAGTATTTGCTCATTGATTTATTAACAAAAGTCGTTTTCTTTTTCATGGCGCGTACGAGTGTCAGGGCCACGGAATGCATTTGGAGAATTGAAAAACGTTCTGCGGATGCCAATTTGCCAAACATGCAAGTGAGTTTGTAGCATAAGGGGGGGAAAGCGGGGGAGTAGGGGCGGAATTGCTAAGGGAAGCACTGAAGGAGAAGCTTCATGGGCTGAGGTCTACGGAGAACCAAGCATGCATCGTCCATTCCGCTTGTGCAAAAATGTTTTACTTGTTAAAATCGTATTAAAACCCTTCGCCAAAACTCTGTCCAGGGAAACATTGTGAAATTGGCAAAAATCAAGAGAAGAACTTTGTTCCTCCCTCCTTCTCTCCCTTCCTCCTCATCTCTTTTTCTCTGTTCCTAACCTTAACCCTCTTTCTTTCCCTCTCTCCCTCTCTCCTTCTTCCCTTCCATCTCTCCCTCCTTTCCTCTCTCCCCCTCCTTCCTTCTCTCCCTTCCTCTAACTCTCTTTTCTTCTTTTCCTCTGTTCCTCCCTCTGTTCCTCTCTCTGTCCCTCCTCTGTCCCTCCCTCTTGACTTTTCTCTCTCCCTTCTTCCCGGTCTCTCCCCCTCCCTTCTTCTCTCCCTCCTCTCCTCCTTCCCTCCTCCCATCCCTCCCTCCTTCTCTCCCTTTCTCTTCCTCTCTTTGTCTCTGTCCCTCCCTCCCTCTTTATTTTTCTCCCTCCCTCTTGATTTCTCTCTCCCTTCTTCCTTTTCTCTCCCCCACCCTTCTTCTCTCCCTCCCTCCTTCAATCCCTCCCTCCTTCTCTCTTCCTCTTCTTCTCTTTGTCTCTGTCCCTCCCTCTACCTCTCCCTTCCTCTTGCCTTCTCTCTCTCCCTTCTTCTCTCCCTCTCCCTCCTCCCTCCCTCCTTCCTCTCCCTTCCTCTTCCTCTCCCTTCCTCTTCTTCTCTCCCATCCCTCCCTCCTTATCTTCCTTCCTCTTCCTCTCTTCCTCTCTTCCTCTCTTTCCCTCTCTCCCTTCGTCTCCCTCTTTCTTTCTTTCTCTCCCTCCTTCTCTCCCTCCTTATCTCTTTTTCTCTTTTCTTACACTGACCCATTGGCCAAGATTCCCATTACTGAAGTTTATAATCAAATCTTTGTAAGAGACAGGAAATAATAACTTCAGAAGGAATTTTGTTCACATAAGATACATGCTGCAAAGAACTTGATTCTATTATAGCTGAAAGTTTTGGAAAGCAAAAATCCAATGCTACATGCTTATTTGCTACCAAGAACCAGTATAGCCCTAGATTCTAGTTTAATTGACATGGTGGACAATATACGAGGATATCATTTTATAAAGGCATCATTTGAAAAGGACATATGGATGCTTACAGGTTGATAACGGAGCTGTTCAAAGTGACTCTGTCTTGGTTTGACAAGGAACATTTCACTGCAAAGATGAACCGGAAGATCTCATCTGGAAATAGTTCTTCGCTTCAAAATTGCTTCTAGCTTATCTAGCAGGTCCATGGGCTGCAAGAGCCTTGATAGTACAGGGGTTTAGTGCACCCTGTAATTAACACAGCTGCCTGCAATTTCTGCTGGTTCGAATCTCTCCAAGGCTCAAGGTTGACTCAGCCTTCCATCCTTTCTAAGGTAGGTGAAATGAGGACCCAGTTTGTGGGGGCAATAAGCTGACTTTGTATAAAACATACAAAAGTATGAAGGCTATTGCTTAACGCATTGTAAGCCGCCCTGAGTCTCCGGAGAAGGGCGGCATATAAATCAAATTAAAAAAAAAAAAAAGAAACATCCAAAGACATGAATTGCCTGTAGGCAGATACCATTTTTTCCAGCTCTTGGAAAACTCCATGACTTCTACTAAAAATGCTGGATGGAGCTTGTCTACAAAGAAATGGAACCACTGCTTTGTTTTGTTTTGTTTTGTTTTGCTTTGCTTTTTTTGAGTGGCAGTGGTGCTTCACAAAAGAACTTCAAAGGAATGCTCCTCTGGAAGGTCCATCAAAGTGAGGCACCTCTTTAAAGTATTAACAAGCAGAGCAAGCAGCAAACAATAAGGTCATTATTTGCCTAGGTCATTAAATTGTACTGGTTCATTGGATAAGGAATTATCCAAAGAAGGAATTGATGGTTGCAAAAATTTCTTCTTGCTTGCAAAGAAGCAAATATTGAGTATGTCTAGTTTAATGACAAGAAGATTAGAGGTGACGTGATAGCATTGTTCCAATATCTAAAGGCAGGGGTGAAATTCAATTTTTTCCCCTACCAATTCTGTGGGCGTGGTTTTGTGGGCATGGCAGGGGAAAGATATTGTAAAATCTCCATTCCCACTCCACTCTGGGGCCAGCCAGAGGTGGTATTTGCCGGTTCTCCAAACTACTCAAAATTTCCGCTACCGTTTCTCCAGAACCTGTTAAAACCTGCTGGATTTCACCCCTGTCTAAAAGGCTGCCTCATGGAAGAGGCGTCAAACTATTCTACAAACCAGCTGAAGGGAGAACAAGAATCAAGGGATGGAAACTAATCAAGATGAGAACCAACCTACAAATAAGGAGAAATATCCTGCCTGTGAGAACAATTAATCAGTAGAATGTGTTGCCTTCGGAAGTTATGGGTGCTCCATCACTGGAGGCTTTTAAGAAGAGATTGGGCAACCACTTGTCTGAAATGAAATATAGAGTCTCCTGCTTGAACAGGGGGTTGGATTAGAAGATCTCCAAGGTGCCTCCCAATTCTGTTATTCTACTGTGGGTTGCTTTAGTAGCCATGAAATCAGCGGTGGGATTCAGCTGGTTCAGGCCGGTTTGGGAAAACTGGTAGTTAAATTGCTGACTGGTCCCTCCCCTTCCAGCCCTGCCCCTTCCAGGAATCCCCACACGCCTATTTATTTATTTATTTATTTATTTATTTATTTATTTATTTATTTATTTATTTATTGGTTCGATTTATATGCCGCCCTTCTCCGGAGACTCAGGGCAGCTTACAATGCGTTAAGCAAAAGCCTTCATACTTTTGTATATACCTGCTTAGTAGGGCTTTCGGCCCCCCTAAGCGGTGTTCTTTTTTATACAAAGTCAGTTTATTGCCCCCCCACCATCCGGGTCCTCATTTTACGTACCTCAGAAGGATGGAAGGCTGAGTCAACCTTAAGCCTGGTGAGATTTGAACTCACAGTAATTGGAGGCAGCAGGCAGCTAAGTGCTACTTAACAGCACTTTAGTCTGCTGCACCACCAAGGCTCCTTGGCTCCCAGGTAAGTGCACCCCCCTCCCCGTGTGGCCTGTTTTTGCTCCCAAGAGGTTTCAGGGAGGCCTCCTAGGCCCAAAATGGGGAGTGGGGGGGGCGGCCCCTCCACAGCCCATTTTCACTCCCAGGAAGCTTCAGGGAGGGGGTTCAGGAGGCCAAGTGCTGCCTGTCACACCCCCTGGCCACGCCCACCAAGCCACGCCCACAGAACCGGTAGTAAAAAAAAGTTGAATCCTACCACTGCATGAAATATACTTGGCTAAAGACAAATCACAACAATTTTTTTGTGGTATTGTGATAGAATGTTTCAGCCCTGCTATATGGAGTCTCTCAGTGCATCAGCACATGAGTGACAAACTTTGACCCCACTTTAAAAAAAAAAAAAAAACCTCTCATTTAATACTTCTCAATCTTCTTAAAATCTTTTTTTTTTTTTGTAGACTCGGTGTTGAATTGATATTTTTTTCCCCTCGTGTGTCAGGTTTTTTTTTTCTTCTTTCTATTTGCAAGTATCTATACACAAAGCACACTTTTTCACAAGATCAGAGTAAGAAGTCTGATCTTTGCTTCTGATGCTTTATGGTTTTTCATCAAGTGGATGAAAGAATTAAAAAAAAATGAAAGGAAGAGCTCTTCCATCTTTTCATCCTTGAAACTTGATCTCTATATACTCGTAAACCATGCTTGAAAATAAAACCAAGGTCTTTTAAATCAATTAATGTCAGCTTTCTCACCTATTCTTCCATGGCTGTATGGCATATTATGGGGGGGAAACTGGACTTGCTTTCCGTTATTTTATTCTTCTTAACATCTGTCCTCAAATCTGTGCTTAGGTAGTCTTCTTCAGGAATTCTGGGTCCTCTTGAATTTTATCAGATCCGTTCCATCTGTGAAATGGTGCATCTTTGTCTGTAGAAATTCTCTGTCATCCAGGTCTTGGCTGGAGGCAACTGAACTTTCTGCTTTTTTCTTTTGAAGACATTTTGCTTCTCATCCAAGAAGCCTCTTCAGCTCTGACAGGATAGTGGGGAATGGAAGGATTTATATTCCTTGCAGACAGCTGGTCATCTGCATCCTTTTAGAAGGTTGTTGAGGCACTTGTGCATCTTTGTCTTGTTATTATTCCCTATATTTATTTATTTATTTATTGAATTTGTATACCGCCCTTCTCCCAAAAGGGACTCAGGGCGGTGGACAGCCAAAATTAAAATACATACAATACAAAAGTTAAGATATCTAAAATAAATTAAATCAATCGGCCTCCCAATTTAAAACCCCAAGTCTATAAAATTTAAAAAACCCATTAAAACCATTTTTAGCTAGGCCAGCTTGCTGGAATAAATAAGTCTTCAGGGCCTTTCGGAAAGCGCGGAGGTCTGGGATCAGTCGTATTCCAGGAGGTAGGTCGTTCCAGAGGGCGGGTGCCCCCACAGAGAAGGCTCTCCCCCTGGGGGCCGCCAGCCAACATTGCTTGACCGACGGCACCCTGAGGAGGCCCTCTCTGTGAGAGTTTATTGGCCGGTGGGAGGTTATCGGTAGCATCAGGCGGTCTGGTAGGTACCCTGGCCCTAAGCCATATCTCTTGCATACTAGGAAAACATAATATGGAAACATGAGTAAAGTATTAGGGATCCTTTATACTTAAAGACCGGTGAATCTTAATGGTTAGAGAAAGCTTTCTGCATAGGGAATGTGATGCCAGAGGGGGAAAAAAAAAAAACCTAGGATAATGTACATGTTCCATTGAATTGACTCTGACTGATATTATAGATAATCATGATTGTCAGGAGATTTCCATTAGACTCTCAGCTTTTCTCCTTCAGTCGGAATTCTTAATTATTCATATTCATTTCATGCCCTAAATGACAGGGAAGGATCCTTTGGCAATACAACTTTGTCTAACTTTACAGCTCTTAATGCAGATTTCCCAGGTTTAGTTATTCGATTCTTGGGGATTCGGTATCACTAAATCCTCTACTGATGATATGTAAGGACTGACGCAATGTATATTTTTATACACAATAGGATACCGGGAGTTGTTTGGATAATAGGATAAATTATTCCAACATGTCTGTGGAGATTTTCAGTCATTCATGGTCCTGGTTGTCCCAAAGGTGCTTTTTCAAAAGACTTTGTTTGTCCTTGAAGACGTTTCGCTTCTCATCCAAGACGTTTCTTCAGTTTTGAAGATAGCAAAGTCCACATTCCGGACAGACAGGACTGCTGGTTTGAAAGAGGGGTCAAAGAAGCCATTTACATTAAGATTGAGCAGCCCTCTCTCAAGAGAGTGGGATGGACACGACACCACCCATCTCCTGTTTTCAACACAGTCCTTTCCAAAGTTCTAAGAAGGTTCCACACCCATTTTCATTATTGAGGTGACCTTGAGGGCACAGATACACCTACAGGTTGTTGTGACTTAGGCTTACTGAGTCATTACAAGACACAATTAGTCCCCCAAAAAAACTATTTTATTGTAACAGCTGAGAATTATGTTCATTCCCAGCTGAGTCCCAATTAGTTGCAAAACAAGTCCTTCGGAAGAAGTCCTTCGGGATAATCACCAACCTTTATCTTCTTTGACACCCTGCCAAAGGCCTTTCTTGGCAAAGCCCCACAAAGTTCAGAAACAAACAAGAGACGCCGACTGGAAACAGAGTTAGCAACGTTGCTTTCCTGCAAAAAAGCCCAAGTGCCTCTGCTTCTCTTATAAGCCTTATGGGAGGGGCCAATCATCTCCTGGCCTTACTCCTGAGTCATCCCTTTTGCTTTAGCTGCTCTTGCCTTCTGACAGCTCTGCACATGCGCACACTAGGAACAGGTTCCTCCTGTTCCTCTGCCTCTCTGCTGTCAGACTCTGGGGGCTCTGGAGTTCGCACATCACTCCCAGATGGCCCTGGCCCCATCTCTGCCTCTGACGCAGAGTCCTCATCTGGGCCTTCCCCTGACTCCAGGACTGGCCCATGTTCCTCCCCAGCCTCCTCACTGTCCGAATCCGCTGCCAGCTCCACAGGCTGCTGGCGGACCACAACACAGGTGGCCTCAACAATTCTAAGAAAGCGTGATAATGACCAGATGACTGTAAGGAATACAAATCCTTCCATTCTCCACTATTCAGTAGGAACTGAAGAAGCTTCTTGGATGTGAAGCAAAATCTCTTCAAGGAAAACAAAATCCAGTTGCCTTTTGAAAAACAGTTTTGGGATTATTCTGACAGGAAAAAATGAAGACGAAAAGAGATGAAAAGATTCACATTACCTTATGGCTCCATCCCACTTGGCTATTCATGAATTTAGAAACTAAAAATTAACCAAGAAGGGTGGATCACGCGGGAAGAAGTAAGCTAATGGGTGGGATATGTTGTTGGCTTTATCTCTTTGAATTTGCATTTAAACATTAAATTATGAACATTTTTATAAACATTTTTTGCTTTGCCTTTGTCACACATCAGCTTATATAAATCTTTGATTGAATCTATTCTCCCCTCTGCCAACAATCCTTGGTCAAATTTAAATTTTTGTTCACTTCTTTTTTTAAATGTCTTTCCTCTCTGTCCTATGTTTCTCTTTGGAAAATGTATTTTTTTGACAGCTGGTCTCCAATCACAAATAAATGAAATCACTGCCAACGGAATGGCGTGAGACCTATTCCCATTTCTTTGTCTGCCATCTTCTTTTTTTAATTCCAAGTGGATATCTTATTTGGTAAGTTTATGTCATTATTATTCCTCCTCCTCCTCTTCCTCCCCCTCCTCCTCCCCTCCTCCCCCTCCCCTCCTCCCCCTCCCCTCCTCCCCCCTCCTCCCCCCTCCTCTCCCCTCCTCCCCTCCTCTTCCTCTCAATTTTTCCAGTTTTCTGAAACATCTTTGAAGTAACTGAGCCAATCGCCACTTGTAGAGATGCAGATGGAATTTTGCAATATAGTCAGAAACAAGCCATATGCCTGGCTGTGCCCATGAAGGTGTGATACAAACATGTCCATGGAAAAGAATAGTGACAATATCTCAATTCCGTTAATTTCGGGAATACTTCCATTGCCTTCTAGAAAGACAGATGGCAGAGAAACTTTGTAAAAAATTTTTTAAAAAAAGAATGTAGTTGCTTTCAGCAAAGCTCATATAGATTTATATATACCTGTCTGTCTGTCTGTCTGTCTGTCTGTCTGTCTGTCTGTCTGTCTGTCTATCTATCCATCCATCCATCTATCTATCTATCTATCTATCTATCTATCTATCTATCTATCTATCTATCTAATCCATCTCTCTCTCTCTATCGCAATCTCTCTCTCTCTCTCTCTCTCTCTCTCTCTATCTATCTATCTATCTATCTAATCCATCTCTCTCTCTCTCTATCGCAATATCTATCTATCTATCTATCTATCTATCTATCTATCTATCTATCTATCTATCTATCTATCTATCTAATCCATCTCTTTATATATCTTTCTATCTATCTATCTATCTATCTATCTATCTATCTATCTATCTATCTATCTATCTATCTATCTATCTATCTAATCCATCTCTCTATATATCTTTCTATCTATCTATCTATCTATCTATCTATCTATCTCTATCTATCTATCTATCTATCTATCTATCTATCTATCTATCTATCTATCTATCTATCTAATCCATCCATATCTCCCTCCCTCCCTCCCTCCCTCCCTCCCTCCCTCCCTCCCTCCCTCTCTCTCTCTCTCTCTCTCTCTCTCTCTCTCCATTCCAATATTGTTCTAACATTTTGGTTCTTCCGGAGATAGAAGAGGATTATGCAAAAATAAGAGAAGCCACCACATTTGATAATTATTCGCTTCAGGATATTAATTTGTGTGTGTTCTAGCTTGGTTTGTCACCCAGAAATGTCTCCTTCCTTCTATGTGCCCATTTATTCACTTGCATCTTTTCCTTATTCTTTGGGCTCTGTTTTCTACCACAGAAGGGTTCCAGGAACCAGTAATCTTGGAAGGATCATTTCTCTGTACATCCCCCTAACCCAGGGGTGGGCATATGTGGCTCTTTTATAACCTGTGGACTTCAACTCCCAGAATTCCTGAGACAGATTGAATTCTGGGAGTTGAAGTCCATAGGTTGTAAAAGAGCCATATTTGCCCACCTCTGTCCTAACCCAAACCAACTCTGATGTCTATACAGATCAGGACTCAGATATTCCTGGAAAAATAGTCAAAAGGTCCTTTAAAGAACAAAACAAACTGGTGTACATGACACACACACAGAAGGGGGACCCTTCGTGTTCTCTGAGCTTGGTTGTTTTCTTGCAGACATTTCATGACCCAAACTAGGTTATGTTATCAATGCTAATTGCTTCTAGTACTAGCCCTGATGATGTTACCTACTGTAGTTTGGGTCATGAAATGTCTGCAAGAAAACAACCAAGCTCAGAGACCACAAAGCACCCCTCCTTTCAACCATGAGCTACAAATATTCTCCTTTAAAGGTAAAGGTAAAGGTTCCCCTCGCACATATGTGCTAGTCGTTCCCAACTCTAGGGGGCAGTGCTCATCTCCGTTTCAAATCCGAAGAGCCAGCACTGTCCGAAGACGTCTCCGTGGTCATGTGGCAGGCATGACTCAACGCCAAAGGTGCACGGAACGCTGTTCCCTTCCCACCAAAGATGGTCCCTGTTTTTCTACTTGCATTTTTTACGTGTTTCGAACTGCTAGGTTGGCAGAAGCTGGGACAAGTAACGGGAGCTCACCCCGTTATGCGGCACTAGGGATTCGAACCGCTGAACTGCTGAGCTTTTGATCGACCAGCTCAATGTCTTAGCCCCTGAGCCACCACATCCTTTATTTATCTCCTTTATTGATCACCTAATCAAGGATTGTTTGCCAGGATAGAAAGAGATGGGAAGCAAATGAAGTTTTTACAAACTAGATTTAGAAACTGTTCCTTACTTTTTTCCCCCCTTTAAAGCTTTAGTTCTTTGGATTATTGTGTCTTCTTGTGTCTTTCTCCTTTTTTGAAGTTTACACACTGCTGGTTACCCTGAAAAGGAATTGTGTTTTGGCTATGTATGAATGCACACATGTACATGGGTTATTGGTCCCAGACAGTGTCTAAAAAGGCAAACAGACACACACAAAGAAGAGTAAGGTTACACTGGCAAAGACATTGATAAATCAGCTCAGCATCCAATGACAACAGAACAATAGCAGGAAACACAGAACAAATTTAGGGGTTAGTTGGGAAACAGCCACGGTGCTGCTGAGATTCAGAATTTGGACTAATGTTGAAATTTTCTCACAGGGTTTTTGAATCACCGTCTCTTTGCTAACTTACCTCCCCGAGATATTGTTATGGAGACAGAATTGGAAGAAAGGCGGCATAATTACATAGCAAACCAATAGGTCGGCTCAAGCAGAGTAAATTAGGGGCTGTTATGGCATTTGCAAGTTAATTTGAGAGTCTCATTATTAAGGATTGTGCAATTGGAGACCAAGAGTAATAAATTGGTTATCCCACCATGATCGTTCAAGGTAGGTTTGGGAATCTTTTGCAAAATTTAACTGGTCATTGTTCATCATTTGGTGAGAGCATTTATTTATTTATTTATTTATTTATTTATTTATTTATTTATTTATTATTTATTCGAATTTCTATACCGCCCTTCTCCTTTCGGACTCAGGGCGGTGAACAGCCAGATAAAAAACATCTATACAAACATCACAGTTAAAAAATAAAGTTAAAATAATTTATAAATATGGCCCATAATTTAAAACTTGTCAATTAAAATAAATATTAAAATTTTAAAACTAACCCTAAAATCAGGACAGACCGGCTAACTGAAAAAAATAAGTTTTTAGGGCCCGACGTGGGCCTTCTGCCGAGGGGAAATTGGGCAACCCATAATAGTATATGCATTCTATTTGCTATAATTTAATTCAGTGTTAAACTAGAGGAAATGAAAATATTAGATTATGTTATTGATGTTACTATAAACAGGAGGTGGTTAATTCACGTGAGGACTATCATCAGCAGTGAAGAAATCCTTTCTTTTTAGTCTTTCTTTGCAAAAGTTCTTCCACCCATCTATTTTTTTTAAAAAAAGATATTTGATTATTATCCTTCCATGCTCAAGTGGTTCCAACAATAGAGATTGCTTATTTTCAATTCTTACAGATTTATTATGAATCTCAAGCAGTACAGTAATGGTTGCCCATGCTAGGCTAAACTTACATCTTCAAATGTGTTGGTTCATAAATATAAAATAAGCATTCTATATATTAATATCCAGGAGATAGAATGCCAGTTAAAAACACTGAGCTTGTCAGCTAGAAAGCTGACAGTCTATGTTCAAAATCTGAGCAGCTGGCAATGGGTGAGCTCCCGTTCCTTGCTCAGCTTCAAAAAGCATGCAAATGTGAGTAGATTAACAGGTACCACTTTGGTGGAAAGGTAACAGCATTCCGTACACCTTTGGTGAAAAGCAATGTTGGCCACATGACCATAGAAAAATTATTCAAGACAACACTGCCTTGACCAAGAAATGGAGATGAGCACTGTGCTCTAGAGTTGGACACAACTGGACAGAGAAAATTTTACCTTTTTTATATATTAATATCTAGGCCATTTATCCAACTAAGCGTGGTATTTGTTAATTGGAGGAAGTCTGCTTGTCCTTCTGTATAAGTTCACAGATGGGAGATAGTGTATTTTTTGGAGTATAAGATGCACCTTCCCCCCCCCCAAAAAAAAGAGGGTGAAAATCTGGGTGCGTCTTATACTCCGAATGTAGCCCCGCCCAGCTTCTCAAACAGAGGTTTCAGAGGCTGAAAAAAGCATCAGAAAAGAAGCTTCAGAAAAAAAGCTCCCAAACAGAGTTTCAGAGGCTTTTTTTCTGAAGCTCTGTTTCGGAGGCTTTCAGAGGCAGGAAAAAAAGTTTTTTCTGAAACAGTGTTTCAGGAGTTTCAGAGGCAGTAAAAAAAGCAAGGCACAGAGCTCACAACCAAGGAACCTGTTGCTAAAATTCACCTCTGGGAACAGCTGATTGGGGGTATTCCGGGAGGCCGCTCCACATGCCAATCAGCTGTTTTCTTATTTTCCTCCCCAAAAACTAAGGTGTGTCTTATACTCCTGTGCGTCTTATGCTCCAAAAAATACGGTAGTTAGTGGTGGGATTCAAATAATTTAACAACTGGTTCTCTGCCCTAATGACCAGCTGGGTGGACCTGGATGGGTGGACATGTGACTGGGTGGGCATGGCCAATTCATCACTTATGTTGAGGGGCACCTGGCCTCGCTCCGCTTGCCTGGCCTCCCGAGCTCTTCTAGTCTTTGTCTATTGATTTGTCTACTACTAGAATGTCTGGTTGGTTATCTAATGCCTGCCTGTCCATCTGGATCTGGAACTCCCACAGATTCTTAGCTCTGTTATTCTCCATGACCTTCTGTGGAAACTCCTTGATGGCTGGCTAGGGAATTCTGGGATTTAAAATCCACACATCTTTCAGATGAGAGACACTGATCTACCCCTTGGGTTCTATCTAGTGTGGTAAATCCAGTGGTGGGATTCAGCCAAGCCTGAGCAGCTGATCCAAGAGCTAGTGGCTTGCCTGGCCTTCCTGCCACCCACTCACCTGGCCTCACCTCCACTTCTTCAATTTCCAAGCCCAAGCAGCTGATCCAAAGAGCACTGGATTTCAAAAGCCAAGGAGCTCAGTGCTACAAGGAGAAGAAGTGCTGGGAAGCCATTGGCAAGAGGCCTGGGAGGGAAGGGGGTGAGGCACATTCAGCCAGTTTGCCGAACTGCACAAAATGTTAGCTACCAGTTCAGATGAACTTGTGCGAACCAGCTGAATCCCACCACTGGAGATACTGTAGGCACTATATGATCGAGTGTCTGACACTGAGTAAATAGGGACATTTCACTAAGAACAATTTGCAAATAGTTTTATAAGTAAAGATAATAGCACTATTAATGAAAAAGCAAGCTGATTTAAGTGAAAGCCTAGGCCAGTACCTTATGTGTATCACCAGAATTCAGCAAAATATTTTGAATACTAGACTGCCCCTCTGTCATTTTAATGTAGTTCTGAGTCTTCTCTGAAAATACCACTGTTTATTTTCATCCCCTATCTTATTGTCTAAATCCAAGCTTGCCTTAAATTTTTTTTTACATACCTCCAGGGAACAACTCTAGTAGGTAAAGTAAAGCCTTTTCATCACAATGACAAATCGTACTCACTGCCTCTTATGGGCATGTTTTGATCACTTTTCACAGTAAAGTTTTTTTTTTTTTTTAACAACATAAATGCAAACAATTGCTGCCCTAATTCACGGGATACTATCAAGCATTTATCATCCAGCGATAAGACTACGAAATGTTTGACAACTTTGCAAATTATCTTCAGACTTCTCACATCTATATAAAGAAAGGGTAAGCTTCTGTATGGTTGAATGTGTAGTAAGCAATTCTGCCCATCTTTCAAAAGGAAAATCATGAGGGGAAGCTGGTTTGGGGAAATACCTTCAAATAGACCACAATGATTTTCTTTATGTATGTAGTTTAAGACTGGTTCTTTTTTTGTATACCATATTTTTTGGAGTATAAAACGCTCTGGACTATAAGATGCACCTATCTTTTTGGGGGAGGAAAACAAGAAAAAAAATCTGCCTCTGCCTCCCAGCAATTTGCTTCCTTGCAGCAAACAGCAAACAGCTTGCTTTAGTTTCATTTTCATTTTCAGCACAGCCTGATTAGCACAAGAAAAAAAAAATCTGCTTCCCAGCAACTTGTGTCCTTGCAGCAAATGGGGCTCACGCAGGGGTGAAATGCTCCCGGTTTGGATACCAGCAACAAGGTTACAGTCATACAGTCATAAGTGGGAGGAGATGGGTGGTGGGAACGATGAGAAGATTAATAGTAATGCAGACTTAGTGAATAGTTTGACAGTGATGAGGGAATTATTTGCTTAGCAGAGTGATGGCATTCGGGAAAAAACTGTTCTTGTGTCTAGTTGTTCTGGTGTGCAGTGCTCTATAGCGTCGTTTTGAGGGTAGGAGTTGAAACAGTTTATGTCCAGGATGTGAGGGGTCTGTAAATATTTTCACAGCCCTCTTTTTGACTCGTGCAGTATACAGGTCCTCAATGGAAGGCAGGTTGATAGCAATTGTTTTTTCTACATGGGACTTATCCATGCAGTCTCTGAGAATCAGACACAATTGAACGGAAAAAACCCCACAATTAATTAGATAAAGTCATCCCTGATTGACAGCAATCAAGCATACTGTATAGACCAATATTGTCCAATTTCATGCCTTCCAGATGTTACTGGATTGGAAATATTTCCAATCACCATCATACGAAAAAGACATTGAAACCCTAAAAAAAGAATTCAGAGAAGAGCTACAAAGATGATTAGGGGACTGGAGGCTAAATGAATCATTGAGGGAATTATGTATGTCTAGTCTAATGAAAAGGGACATGGTGGCTCAGTGGCTAAGATGCTGAGCTTGTCGATTGAAAGGTCAGCAGTTCAGCGGTTCAAATCCTTAGTGCCGCATAATGGGATGAGCTCCCATTACTTGTCCCAGCTTCTGCCAACCTAGTAGTTCGAAAGCACATAAAAAAATGCAAGTAGAAAAATAGGGACCACCTGTGGTGGGAAGATAACAGTGTTCCGTGCACCTTTGGCATTTAGCCATGTCGGCCACATGACCACTGAGATGTCTTCGGACAGCACTGGTTCTTCAGCTTTGAAAAAGAGATGAGCACCACCCCCTAGAGTCAGGAACGACTAGCACATATGTGCGAGGGGAACCTTTATCTTTACCTTTTAGTCTAATGAAGAGAAGGATTAGCAGTTATATAATAACAGCCCAACCCAGTACTTGAGGAGGGGGTTGACCTATTCTCCAAAGCACCTGAGGGCAGGACAAGAAGTAACTGGTGGAAAGACATTAAAGAGAGATCCAACTTAGAAATAAAGAGAAATTTTCTGACAGTGAGAACCATCAACCCATGGAACAGAAGTTGCCTTCAGAAGTTGTGGGAGCTCCATCACTGGAGGCTTTCAAGAAGAGACTGAACAGCCATTTAACCCAAATGGTATAGGGTCTCCTACTTGAACAAGGGGTTGGACTTGAAGACTTCCAAGATTTCATCCAACTCTTATTAGTCTATATTTTATGTTTTTCATGGAAGGGAGATAAAGTTCTATGTTTTACCTGGAAGGGAGATAAAGTTTGCAATCCGATTGCTAATTAAGTTAAATTTAGTTTGGGGAGAATATGTACATAATTTCATGAGAAGTAGACAATACTTTTGTCCCAGATGAGTTTCCTGCCGAGCTTTGCCAAAACCAGACTTTTGAATTGCTTCCGGTTATGACAACATAAGCAAAACTTTGACAAATTTCATGAAAAGTAACCTCAAAGCAAATATTCCCACTGAAGTAGCATACTTTCAGGAAAAAAAAAAAAGATAATTTGTATAGTCCTCCCTGTTTAAGATTCATGGTCCAGCTTCAAGAAGTAACATCTTGCAGACTAATTAGAGTATGGCAATGAGCCAATCTCATTGCTGTTTTTCAGTTTTCCCCTGAATTTTATATTTAAAAAATCAAAACAGATTAATAGATACCTGTCTGCTCACTAAACACTTGGAGGACAATGAATAATAACACACCAGTCTGAGACCTGACACAACAAGCTTAATAAATTATTTGAGCAGCTGTAGGATGGAAAATAACCCCACCACGTTCGTCATGTTTTCCCATAGCATTGCAAATAGTGTCAGACAAATAAATTGCAAGTTTTAATGCTGAAGCAAATCAAAATTATATACAAAATTGATCAGAGCGTCTTCTTAAAGATGAAGGAAAGACCTTTGAGGAGCATGAAGGAGAAAATATCAAAGTGTTATCCTGATTGCCAAGTTTGAATTCAGGTGCTTAAAACTAACAATCATCCTCTTGCCTCCCTCCTTCCATACACTCTATGGAGTATTGACCAAGAAGATGGTATCCTAGAGGGACACCACAAAAATGCTGCCTATCTAGGAATTCCCATCTTGGTTGTTCTCAGGACATCCATAGGATGTGAAAGTGGAGTAGAATAAAATTCCTACACCTCCCACAATGGCATTTTCCTGCATTCTATTAGACTTTGTTTATTTCCCACTATTGTTTGTTTATTTGTTTGTATCCAGTCTTTATTATTTTTACAAATAACTCAAGGCAGCAAACATATCCAATACATCAGGGGTGAAATCCAGCAGGTTCTGACAGGTTCTGGAGAACCGGTAGCGGAAATTTTGAGTAGTTCAGAGAAGTGATAAATACCACCTCTGGCTGGCCCCAGATTGGGATGGGAATGGAGATTCTGCAGTATCCTTCCCCTGCCACGCCCACCAAGACATACCACACCACGCCCACCAAGCCACGCCCACAGAACTGGTAGTAAAAAAAATGGATTTCACCGCTGCAATACATCCTATTTTCCCCACAGCAACCACCCTAAGGTGAGGGGGAATTGGGCTGAGAGAGAAAATGACTGGCCCAAAGTCACCCAACCAGCTTTCATGGATATGGTGGGACTAGAACTCACTGTCTCCTGGTTTCTAGACTAAGCATGTTCACCACTATATCAAACTGGTTCTCTTCCTTTTATGGGATAAAAGTTAAAAAGTCAGAAAATGGAAAGAGAAGTGAGAACCTCTCAACTTTATTTATTGATATATATATATATTAGCATAGAGGAAGGAAAGATTTTAAAAAATGATGGCTGATGCGTTATAGATATAGGTGTACTTGGTTGTATTTTGCCATTGACAAGACATTCATCCTATGAATGTGGTTAAAATGTCCAGTGTCTAATGGAACTTCTCCAATCAGAGAAATTAAACTGGAGTTTTGCCCCTTCTCTGTGTGTTTTTTTTAAATAACTGATATCTATTAGTACACTGCTGATACCCAATTATATAGTAGAATAGGATAGGATAGGATAGGATAGGATAGGATAGGATAGGATAGGATAGGATAGGATAGGATAGGGTAGGATAGGATAGGAGAGTTAGAAGGGACCTTGGAGGTCTTCTAGTCCAACCCACTCCTCAGGCAGGAAATCCTATACCATTTCAGGCAAATGGTTGTCCAATCTCTTCTTACAAACTTTCAGTGTTGAAGAATTCACAACTTCTGGAGGCAAGTTGTTCCACTGATTAATTGTTCTCACTGTCAGGAAAGTTCTCCTTAGTTCTAATCAAGGAGAGTTGCTTCTCTCCTTGATTAGTTTCTACCCATTGCTTCTCAACCTGCCTTCAGGTGCTTTGGAGAACAGCTTGACTCCCTCTTCTTTGGGGCAACCCCTGAGATATTGGAACACTGCTATCATGTCTCCCCTGGTCCTTCTTTTCATAAGACTAGACATACCCAGTTCCAGCAACCGTTCTTCATATGTTTTAGCCTCCAGTCCCTTAATCATCTTTGTTGCTTTTCTCTGCACTCTTTCTAGAGTCTCAACATCTTTTTTTTTTTACATCGTAAATGTACTACATACATTGCAGTATTCCAAGTGTGGCCTTACCAAGGCATTATAAAGTGGTATTACTATTCAATGCCTCAATTTAGGCTGTGTGTTATTCTTCATCACTTTCAAACAACTCAGGTATGACAGTTTTGAAATAGTTATTTGCTTTATCAGTTGCAGGAAAAATAAGTTCTGAACTCATTCTCAAAGTGGAAAGATCTAGAATAAATAGGAGGCTAAAAAAAAAAAAATTCAGTTCGCCTGCAATCTCCTCACAAGCTTCATTTCCAATTCTCCAGTCCTCTAAACTGTATTTCCCTTTCTTTATTAAAATTAAATGTAAAACAATGAAAGACTGGATTATAATATTAATAGCTGATACGAATAACAATGGCTCAGAGATAGCAGTCACAAAGCCAAAAATGAATATTTTTAATTAATTCGGGCCATTTAAAAAGGGTAAAGTCGCAACAGACATTAAAATCTACACAAAGCCACAAACAAGCAATCAGACAGAATGTAGCCTCATTTATCCACATCCTATTGAATTATTACATCATGCAAAATCAATAGCAGATTAACACTTGGTAAGAAAGTCAAAATTTAAAAAGAAAAAAAGTTTGGGAAACGATCTCATAAGTAGAATGAATCTGAAGTACTGGATCAAAAGCAGGGGTGGGTTCTACTGTTCTGTCCCCCTATCACGCACACACCCAACCAGCCAGCCGAGGGTTAAATAAACTCTTCAAACACACAACGTCAGTGATAAGGAACTAGGCAGCAACTCTGTGGCTGCCTGCCAAGAGCTTTTACTCCGATAACACAGACAAAAATACACACAGTTTGAATAGTCCAGTTTGTAATTAAATCCACGGCAAATAGGTGTTGTGTCCGAAGGTGCAAGTGCCTCGCCAGAGATTAGCTTTGTCCATCACAGAGTCCGAATGGCTACCACACTCCCTTTTATAGCCTGTGGGGTGTGGTCCAGTGACTCAGCTTAATCTCTGGCACACCTCCTTTTCTGCTGCTCACACTTGTCTCTCTGACGCTGGCGTGGGTCCAACCACAATGTTTCTTCGTCACTATCCGACGGCTCGGAAATTCTTCCCCTTCAGGAAACACCTGAGGCATTGCCAGAGAGGAGGGTCCTGGAGAGGGAGGCCTGGCCATCTCCTCTCCTTCATGTTCGGAGCCTTCTTCCTTCGATAAGATAGGCTCGGAGGATGGAGCCACAACATCTACTTACCTTTAATACTGGTATGCAATGGGAGCACGCGCTTCTGTGCATGCGCAAATCGTCAATTATGACGTCCGGGTGGGTGGGCGGAGCCTCCCACCCAGGGGTGAAATGCTCCCGGTTCAGACTGGATCGCCTGAGATCTGGTAGTCCGAGATCCGGTAGCTGATCAGGCAACTCAGCTGGGATCATCAAAGGCTTTTAAAAGCATTTTTTTTACAACCTCTTCAGCTGAAGAGGTTGTAGAAAAAAATGGTTTTAAAAGTAAAAAAAAAAAAAAAAGTTGGCCACGCCCACCTGGTCACATTATCCCTACCACCAAGCCACACCCATATAACTGGTAGTAACAAATTTTAGATTTCACCCTTGCTCCTGCCGCTTTTACTACCAGTTCTAAAGAACCGGACAGAACCGGGAACAACCCACCACTGACCGAAAGCCTTCTTCCTTGCCCGCTTTTCAATAAAATATAAATAAATAAACTGAAAATATGTCAAAGGTTGACAAAGTATAGGTAATTTATTCAGAGGTGGGTTGCACGTATTTTTACCACTGGTTCGCCGTGCATGCCTGGCCTTGAAAATGGGCTAAATAGGATGGCATAGCACTGGAGTGGGAAGACGGGGGGAGAGGGGGAGGCAGGCCACCCACGATGTGCGAACCGGCTGAATACCACCTCTGAATTTATTGGTATACAGCAAGGGTCTCCAAACTTGGCAACTTTAAAACTTGTGGAATTCAACTCCCAGAATTCCCTAGTCAGATTGAGGAATTCTTAAAGTTGCTAAATTGGGAGAGTCCCTGGTATACAGTAAGTGGAGATTTTTGCTTTGGTATTACTTTATATAATATTTTTTGCAGGGGTGGGTTCTACTTACCTTTACTACCGGTTCGTAACGGGATCATGCGTGCACATGCGCAGAAGCTTCCTGATGATGCCCGGGTCAGTGGGCGGAGCCTCCCACTGGTTTTACTACCAATTCTTGCGAACTGGTCCGAACCGGGGGCAACCCACCATTGATTTTTTGGCAAAAAAAGTTAATGTCCTAATGTATTTCATAAACTGAGATTGTAACTAAGAAGAACATAGACATTCTTGAAGGGAAAGAGTAATTTTAAGATCAAAACAGAGTAATTACTTGTTCTTTAAAACAGCTTTTTACTCGTTTATTGGGACATGATATTCAAGTTCATAACTTTGGAGGTTACGCAAATAATTAAAACCAACTTCACCAATTCTCTTCAACTTCTTGTAAATATAAGCTACTAGCTTAGAAGCTTCAGTTAATTGCTCCAAAGCCTTCA